>NW_026868310.1:42500-57667 GCF_020745735.1 Hemiscyllium ocellatum
TTCCCTCACTCTCTCTGTTTCCCTCACTCTCTCTCTCTCTCTGTTTCCCTCACTCTCTCTCTCTCTGTTTCCCTCACTCTCTCTCTCTCTTTGTTTCCCTCACTCTCTCTCTCTCTCTCTGTTTCCCTCACTCTCTCTGTTTCCCTCACTCTCTCTCTCTCTCTGTTTCCCTCACTCTCTCTCTGTTTCCCTCACTCTCTCTCTCTCTGTTTCCCTCACTCTCTTTGTTTCCCTCACTCTCTCTCTCTCTCTGTTTCCCCCCCCTCTCTCTCTCTTTGTTTCCCTCACTCTCTCTCTCTCTCTGTTTCCCCCCCTCTCTCTCTCTGTTTCCCTCACTCTCTCTCTCTCTCTGTTTCCCTCACTCTCTCTCTCTCTCTCTCACAGCCTTCAATCTGTGGCTTGCTTTCCCCACTGTATTTTCACTCTCCCCTTCCCTCTCTCTGATTACCCCCTTTGCTTCCCACACTTGCTCCTTGTCTCTCGGGGTTACATTCTGTGTCGGATTAACGATAGAATCGACCTTTCTCTCACTCTCCGTCCCCACCTCCCTCACTCTCTGCCTTTCTCGCTCTTTCCCTCACTGAGTTTTAAAACCGTCTCCCTTTCTCTCTCTCATTAACTTCGTATTTCTCTGACTGCGTCGTCCTCTCACTCCCTGCCTCACTCTCTCTGTGTCCCTGACCCCTCTTTGGTCTCTGAGTTTGTGAACCCTTATAAAGTCTGTGGCTCTCTCCCTCTCTGTCTCTCGCCTCGAGACGTTACAGCCCGGAAACAGACCCTTCAGCCCAGCCTGTCCATGCTGACCCAGATATCCCAACCCAATCTAGTCCCCACCTGCCAGCACCCGGCCCATATCCCTCCAAACCCTTCCTGTTCATATCCCCATCCAAATGCCTCTTAAATGTTGTCATTGTACCAGCCCCCACCACATCCTCTGGCAGCTCATTCCATACACGTACCACCCTCTGGGGGAAAACGTTGCCCCTTAGGTCCCTTTTATATCTTTCCCCCTCTCACTCTGAACCTACGCCCCTCGAGTTCTGGACTCCCCCACCCCAGGGGGGAAAAGACCTTGTCTATTTATCCTTTTCTTACACTCACACTCACTCTCCCACTGTCTGTCTCTCACTCCGTCGCTGCATTTTTCTCCCAGTTTTCACTCAGAGTTGGCAGACATTAAAATCTGTCTCTCTCTGTTTCCCACTCTCTCTCTCTCTCGCTCTCTCTCTCTCGTTCTCTCTCTCTCTGTTTTCACTCAGAGTTGGCAGACTTTATAATCTGTCTCTCTCTCTCTCTCACTCTCTGTTTTGAATCTTTCTCTGGGTTTTCACCCTCGCATTTGGCAGACGTTAATAATCTGTCTGTCTCTAATTATCTGTTTGAGTGTCTGTGTGTGTGTCTGTGTGTGTCTGTGCGTGTGTGTGTGTGTGTGTGTCGGTATCTCTTGTCTGGGTGTGTGTGTCTCAGAGAGTCTGTGTGTGTGTGTGTGTGGGGGTGAGAGAGAGGGAGGCTGTGTGTGTGTGTATCAGTATCTCTTGTCTGGGTGTGTGTGTGTCTCAGAGAGAGTCTCTGTGTGTGTGTGTGTGTGTCTCAGAGAGTCTGTGTGTGTGTGAGAGTGTGTGTGTGTGTGTGTCGGTATCTCTTGTCTGGGTGTGTGTATGTCTCAGAGAGAGAGTCTGTGTGCGTGTGTGTGTGAGAGAGAGTGTGTGTGTGTGTGTCGGTATCTCTTGTCTGGGTGTGTGTATGTCTCAGAGAGAGAGTCTGTGTGCGTGTGTGTGTGAGAGAGAGTGTGTGTGTGTGTGTCGGTATCTCTTGTCTGGGTGTGTGTGTGTCTCAGAGAGAGAGTCTGTGTGTGTGTGTGTGTGCGTGTGTGTGAGAGAGTGTGTGTGTGTGTGTGTCGGTATCTCTTGTCTGGGTGGGTGTGTGTGTCTCAGAGAGAGAGTCTGTGTGTGTGTGTGTGTCTCAGAGAGTCTGTGTGTGTGTGTGTGTGTGTGTGTGTGTGTGTGTCGGTATCTCTTGTCTGGGTGTGTGTGTGTCTCAGAGAGAGAGTCTGTGTGTGTGTGTGTGCGTGTGTGTGTGAGAGAGAGTGTGTGTGTCAGTATCTCTTGTCTGGGTGTGTGTGTCTCAGAGAGTCTGTGTGTGTGTGTGTGGGGGGGGTGAGAGAGAGGGAGGCTGTGTGTGTGTGTGTATCAGTATCTCTTGTCTGGGTGTGTGTGTGTCTCAGAGAGAGTCTCTGTGTGTGTGTGTGTGTCTCAGAGAGTGTGTGTGTGTGAGAGTGTGTGTGTGTGTGTGTCGGTATCTCTTGTCTGGGTGTGTGTATGTCTCAGAGAGAGAGTCTGTGTGCGTGTGTGTGTGAGAGAGTGTGTGTGTGTGTGTCGGTATCTCTTGTCTGGGTGTGTGTGTGTCTCAGAGAGAGAGTCTGTGTGTGTGTGTGTGTGTCGGTATCTCTTGTCTGGGTGTGTGTGTGTCTCAGAGAGAGAGTCTGTGTGTGTGAGTGTGTGTGTGTGTGTGTGTTGTTTCTCTCTCTCTCTCTCTGCTTTCAGCTGAGGATTTAGAATCTAGTCTCTCTCTTTCTCGGGCTCTGTCTCCCACACTGCGTTTTCACTCTGAGAGTTGGCAGAGTTTAAAATCTGTCTGAGTTTCCCACACCCCCCTCTCCAGAGTTTTCACTGGATCTGAGAGATGGCAGACAATAAACATCCGTCCCTTCATTATCCCCACCTCCCCCATCCCCCTCTGTCCCACACCCCTGCTCCACGTTTCCACTGCTTTGAGTTGGCAGACATTAAAAAGAAATCTCTCCAATTATCCCTTCCGCGCTGTTTTCCCACAGACACACACACCCTGTGTACGTGTGTGTGTGAGTGTGAGAGAGAGGGGGAGAGAGAGGAGGGAGAGACGGGGTGGAGGGAGAGCAGACACAGAGAGAGAGACACACACCCTGTGTACGTGAGTGTGTGTGTATGTGATAGAGTGTGTGTGTGTGTGTGTGTGTGTGCGTGTGCGAGAGAGAGAGGGGGAGAGAGAGGAGGGAGAGACGGGGTGGAGGGAGAGCAGACACACAGAGAGAGAGAGAGAGAGACACACACACACACCTTGTGTACGTGTGTGTGTCTGTCTGAGAGAGAGTGAGTGAAAGTGTGTGTCAGAGAGGGGCGGGAGGGAGATGGGGTGGAGGGAGAGCAGACATAGACACAGAGAGAGACACACACACACATTCCCCCCATCCCCACCCCGGTGTACGTGTCCCCAGTGTACGTGTGTGTGTGCGCGTGTGAGTGAGTGAGAGAGATGGGGGAGCAGGCAGGGAGATACGCAGGCACACATACCCTGTGTGTGTGTCTCTCTCTGTCTGTCTGCTCCCTCCCCTCTCTCCCTCACACTCACACACACACACTCTCATTCTCACACATACACACACACACACACACACTCACACATACACTCTCACACACACTCTCACACATACACACTCTCTCATGCACACACTAACTCTCACTCTCACACACACTCTCACTCTCCCACACACACATACACACACACTCACTCTCACACACACACACTCTCACACACACACTCGCTCTCACACACACTCTCGCTCTCACACACACTCTCTCTCTCTCACACAGACATTCAGACAGTAGTCTCTCTGTGTCCCAGCCTCTGTCTGTGTGTGTGTCTCTCTCTCTCTCTCACACACAGACATTCAGACAGTAGTCTCTCTGTGTCCCAGCCTCTGTCTGTGTGTGTGTCTCTCTCTCTCTCTCACACACAGACATTCAGACAGTAGTCTCTCTGTGTCCCAGCCTCTGTCTGTGTGTGTGTGTCTCTCTCTCACAGACATTCAGACAGTAGTCTCTCTGTGTCCCAGCCTCTGTCTGTGTGTGTCTCTCTCTCTCTCTCACACAGACATCAGACAGTAGTCTCTCTGTGTCCCAGCCTCTGTCTGTGTGTGTCTCTCTCTCTCACACACAGACATTCAGACAGTAGTCTCTCTGTGTCCCAGCCTCTGTCTGTGTCTGTGTGTGTCTCTCTCTCTCACACACAGACATTCAGACAGTAGTCTCTCTGTGTCCCAGCCTCTGTCTGTGTGTGTCTCTCACACACAGACATTCAGACAGTAGTCTCTCTGTGTCCCAGCCTCTGCCTGTGTGTGTGTGTCTCTCTCTCTCTCACACAGACATTCAGACAGTAGTCTCTCTGTGTCCCAGCCTCTGTCTGTGTGTGTGTCTCTCTCACACACACAGACATTCAGACAGTAGTCTCTCTGTGTCCCAGCCTCTGTCTGTGTGTGTCTGTGTCTCTCTCTCACACACAGACATTCAGACAGTAGTCTCTCTGTGTCCCAGCCTCTGTGTGCGTGTCTCTCTCTCTCACACACAGACATTCAGACAGTAGTCTCTCTGTGTCCCAGCCTCTGTCTGTGTGTGTCTCTCACACACAGACATTCAGACAGTAGTCTCTCTGTGTCCCAGCCTCTGTCTGTATGTGTGTCTCTCTCTCTCTCACACACACAGACATTCAGACAGTAGTCTCTCTGTGTCCCAGCCTCTGTCTGTGTGTGTGTCTCTCACACACAGACATTCAGACAGTAGTCTCTCTGTGTCCCAGCCTCTGTCTGTGTGTGTCTGTGTCTCTCTCTCTCACACAGACATTCAGACAGTGTTCTCTCTGTGTCCCAGACTCTGTCTGTGTGTGTGTCTCTCTCTCTCACACACAGACATTCAGACAGTAGTCTCTCTGTGTCCCAGCCCTGTCTGTGTGTCTCTCTCACACAGACATTCAGACAGTAGTCTCTCTGTGTCCCAGCCTCTGTCTGTGTGTGTCTCTCTCTCACACACAGACATTCAGACAGTAGACTCTCTGTGTCCCAGCCTCTGTCTGTGTGTGTCTGTCTCTCACACATAGACATTCAGACAGTAGTCTCTCTGTGTCCCAGCCTCTGTCTGTGTGTGTCTGTCTCTCACACATAGACATTCAGACAGTAGTCTCTCTGTGTCCCAGCCTCTGTCTGTGTGTGTGTGTGTCTCTCTCTCACACAGACATTCAGACAGTAGTCTCTCTGTGTCCCAGCCTCTGTCTGTGTGTGTGTCTCTCTCACACACACAGACATTCAGACAGTAGTCTCTCTGTGTCCCAGCCTCTGTCTGTGTGTGTGTGTCTCTCTCTCACACACAGACATTCAGACAGTAGTCTCTCTGTGTCCCAGCCTCTGTCTGTGTGTGTGTGTGTCTCTCTCTCACACAGACATTCAGACAGTAGTCTCTCTGTGTCCCAGCCTCTGTCTGTGTGTGTGTCTCTCTCACACACACAGACATTCAGACAGTAGTCTCTCTGTGTCCCAGCCTCTGTCTGTGTGTGTGTGTCTCTCTCTCACAGACATTCAGACAGTAGTCTCTCTGTGTCCCAGCCTCTGTCTGTGTGTGTGTCTCTCTCTCTCTCACACAGACATCAGACAGTAGTCTCTCTGTGTCCCAGCCTCTGTCTGTGTCTGTGTGTGTCTCTCTCTCTCACACAGACATTCAGACAGTAGTCTCTCTGTGTCCCAGCCTCTGCCTGTGTGTGTGTGTCTCTCTCTCTCTCACACAGACATTCAGACAGTAGTCTCTCTGTGTCCCAGCCTCTGTCTGTGTGTGTCTCTCTCTCTCACACACAGACATTCAGACAGTAGTCTCTCTGTGTCCCAGCCTCTGTCTGTGTCTGTGTGTGTCTCTCTCTCTCTCACACAGACATTCAGACAGTAGTCTCTCTGTGTCCCAGCCTCTGCCTGTGTGTGTGTGTCTCTCTCTCTCTCACACAGACATTCAGACAGTAGTCTCTCTGTGTCCCAGCCTCTGTCTGTGTGTGTGTCTCTCTCTCACACACAGACATTCAGACAGTAGTCTCTCTGTGTCCCAGCCTCTGTCTGTGTGTGTCTGTGTCTCTCTCTCACACACAGACATTCAGACAGTAGTCTCTCTGTGTCCCAGCTTCTGTCTGTGTGTGTGTCTCTCTCTCTCTCACACAGACATTCAGACAGTAGTCTCTCTGTGTCCCAGCCTCTGTCTGTGTGTGTCTCTCTCTCTCTCACACAGACATTCAGACAGTAGTCTCTCTGTGTCCCAGCCTCTGTCTGTGTGTGTGTCTCTCTCTCTCACACACAGACATTCAGACAGTAGTCTCTCTGTGTCCCAGCCTCTGTCTGTGTGTGTGTCTCTCTCTCTCGCACACAGACATTCAGACAGTAGTCTCTCTGTGTCCCAGCCTCTGTCTGTGTGTGTCTCTCTCTCTCACACAGACATTCTGACAGTAGTCTCTCTGTGTCTCAGCCTCTCCCCAGCCCCCACTCTAGCCCTGAGCGGAGATATCCCTTTGACACTGTGAGCTGCGTGTGTAATCCCTCCCCATCCTGGTGTAGGGGATACTGAGACACAGGACGCGCTGTGAGTGAGGGAGTTTATCCAGGCCACAATGTTCCGGCTCATGTACAAACAGGCACAGAGACACCCCGGAGTAAGTGTGGCTCAGTGCTCCATCAGCGACCGGCGTCTCTCCCTCCTCTCTCTCTCTCTGACAATCTCCCCTCTCTCTCTCCTCTGCCTCACACCGAGGCCCCCCCCCCCCAGGCCATCCCTCCATCTCACACTCTCAGAGGGACCCTGAATTTCCTAGCCCGCCGTCTCTCTCCCAACACCACCCCCTCAACTTTCCCATCTCCTTCTCCCTCCCTCCCTCCCTCCCTCCCTCTCTCTCTCCCTCCCTCCCATCTCTCTCACTCCCTTTGTTTTCTTCCTTGCTCCCGTCTTCCCCGTCTCATTGTTTTTTGCCTCCATTTTCTCTCTCTCTCCCCGCTCTCTCGCTCCCCCCCTCCTCCCCCCCTCTCTCTCCCCCCTCTCTTCCCCCCTCTCTGTCTCCCCCCTCTCTCCCCCACTCTCTCATTCTCCCCCTCTCTCTCTCCCCCATCTCTCACTCTCCATGCTCTCTCTCTCCTCCCCCTCCCCCTTCCCCCTCTCTTTTCCCTCCCTCTCTCTCCCCTCTCCTGCTACCTCCCCTCTCTTCGCTCTCTCCCCTCTCTCTCACCCCTCTCTCTCTCCGCCCCCCTCTCTCCCCCACCCCTCTCTCTCTCCCCCCCCCTCTCTCCCCCACCCCTCTCTCTCTCCCCCCCTCTCTCACTACCCCCCACTCTCTCTCTTCCCCTCTCTCTCTCCCCCCTCTCTCTCTCTCCCCATCTCACTCTCCACGATCTCTCTCCCCCCATTCCCCCCTCTCTCCCCCTCTCGTCCCTCACTCTCTCTCTCTCCCTCCCTCTCTCATCCCCTGCTCTCTCTCTTCCCCTCTCTCTCCCCCCTTCGCTCTGCATCCCTCTCTCTCTCCCTCTCTCGCCCCTCTCTTC
Organism: Hemiscyllium ocellatum; assembly: GCF_020745735.1. Classification (NCBI taxonomy): domain Eukaryota; kingdom Metazoa; phylum Chordata; class Chondrichthyes; order Orectolobiformes; family Hemiscylliidae; genus Hemiscyllium; species Hemiscyllium ocellatum. Next base: position 49,873 of record NW_026868310.1, read on the forward strand.
CCTTGATCTCTTCCCCCACTTCTCTCTCTGCCTCCCTCTCTCTCGCTCCCCCTCCACTCTCTCTCCCTCCCCCCATCTCTCTCTCTCTCCCTCTATCTCTCCCCCCTCTGTCTCTCCCCCATTTTTCTCTTCCCCTACTCGCCTGTTCCCCCCCCTCTCTCTTTCCCCCCCTCTCCCTAACCTCTCTCTTCCCTTCTCTCTCTCTCTCCCCCCTCTCTTCCCCCCCACCCCTCTCTCCCCCCCCCCTTCACTCTCACCCCCTCCTCTCTCTCTTTCCCCTCTCTCCCCAACCTCTCTCTTTCCTTCTCTCTCACTTCCCCTCTCTCTCTCCCCTTTCGTCTCTCCCCCCCACCCCCTTCTCTCTTCCTCCCTCTCGCCCCTCTCTTCCCTTGATCTCTTCCCCCACCTCTCTCTCTGCCTCCCTCTCTCTCTCTCCCCCTCTCTCTCCCTCTCACTCTCTCTCTCTCCCCCCTCTCTCTCCCTCTCACTCTCTCTCTCTCTCCCCCTCTCTCTCCCTCTCACTCTCTCCCCCTCTCTCTCCCTCTCACTCTCTCTCTCTCCCCCTCTCTCTCCCTCTCACTCTCTCTCTCTCCCCCTCTCTCTCCCTCTCACTCTCTCTCTCTCCCCCTCTCTCTCCCTCTCACTCTCTTCCCCCCTCTCTCTCCCTCTCACTCTCTCTCTCTCTCCCCTCTCTCTCCCTCTCACTCTCTCTCTCTCCCCCTCTCTCCTCCCTCTCACTCTCTCTCCCCCTCTCTCCTCCCTCTCACTCTCTCCCCCTCTCTCTCCCTCTCACTCTCTCCCCCTCTCTCTCCCTCTCACTCTCTCTCGCTCCCCCCCTCTCTCTCCCTCTCACTCTCACTCTCTCCCCCTCTCTCTCCCTCTCACTCTCTCCCCCTCTCTCTCCCTCTCACTCTCTCTCCCCCTCTCTCTCCCTCTATCTCCCCCCCTCTGTCTCTCCCCATTTCTCTCTTCCCCCACTCGCCTGTTCCTCCCCCTCTCTCCCCCCCTCCCTTCTAACCCCCCCTCTGTCTCCCCCATTCTCTCTGCGCGACCCAACTCTCTCCCCTCCCTACCCTTTCTCTTCCTTCCCCCCCGTCCATCCATCACCCAATCACTCCCCTCTCTCTTCCTCTCCCGCCTCACTCTCCCCACCCCCCCACTTCCTCTCACTCTCTCTCTGCCCGTCTCACTTCCCCTCCCTCCCCCAACGTCCTCACTCTCTCCCCCCTCCCCCACTTCCTCTCCCCACCCCCGTCATGCCTTGTCGATGGTGGGACAGGTTTTGGGGGGAGGGAGGGAGTGAGGAGGGGAGTTACTCGCTGCAGGATTCCCAGCCTCTGACCTGCTCCTGGAGCCACAGGATTGAGATGGGGCTGGGTCCCAGTTCAGTTTCTGCTCAATGGGAACCCCCAGGATGTTGATAGTGGGGGGGGAGGGGGATTCAGTGACGGTAACGCCATTGAACGTCAAGGGGGCGATGGTTAGATTCTCTCTCTCTCATTGGAGACGGTAACCCCCAGGATGTTGATAGTGGGGGAAGGGGGATTCAGTGACGGTAACACCATTGAACGTCAAGGGGGCGATGGTTAGATTCTCTCTCTCTCTCGTTGGAGACGGTAGCCCCCAGGATGTTGATAGTGGGGGGGGAAGGGGATTCAGTGACGGTAACGCCATTGAACGTCAAGGGGGTGATGGTTAGATTCTCTCTCTCTCGTTGGACACGGTTACCCCCAGGATGTTGAAAGTGGGAGGGGAAGGGGGATTCAGTGACGGTAACGCCATTGAACGTCAAGGGGGCGATGGTTAGATTCTCTCTCTCTCTCGTTGGAGACGGTAACCCCCAGGATGTTGATAGTGGGGAGGGAGGGGGATTCAGTGACGGTAACGCCATTGAACGTCAGGGGGCGATGGTTAGATTCTCTCTCTCTCGTTGGAGACGGTAACCCCCAGGATGTTGATAGTGGGGGGAGGGAGGGGGATTCAGTGACGGTAACGCCATTGAACGTCAAGGGGGCGATGGTTAGATTCTCTCTCTCTCTCTCTCGTTGGAGACGGTAACCCCCAGGATGTTGATAGTGGGGGGGAGGGGGATTCAGTGACGGTAACACAATAGTGATGGGGAGGCAGATGGGATGGGCCTGGGGCTGTAAGGGGTTAGATGGGCCGAATCAACTCATGCAGGACAGAAAGACCCCACCAGACATCTCACGGCAAATCCAGACATCAACCAATCATCTCTCTCTCTTTATTTTTTAAGCTCATTCCCTTGTTTTTCTTCATTGGTCTGGGGAGCAGCACGGCCTCATTATATCTGCTTCGCTTGGCCATCTTCAATCCTGACGTGATGTAGGTATTGGTCTGAAAACTGACCCTCCCTCAGCACTGACCCTCCTCAGCACTGACCCTCCCTCAGCACCCGCTCCCTCAGCACTGACCCTCCCTCAGCACCCGCTCCCTCAGCACTGACCCTCCCTCAGCACCCGCTCCCTCAGCACTGACCCTCCCTTAGCACTGACCCTCCCACAGCACCCGCTCCCTCAGCGCTGACCCTCCCACAGCACCCGCTCCCTCAGCGCTGACCCTCCCACAGCGCCCGCTCCCTCAGCACTGACCCTCCCCCAGCGCTCGCTCCCTCAGCACTGACCCTCCCACAGCACCCGCTCCCTCAGCACTGACCCACCCACAGCACCCGCTCCCTCAGCACTGACCCTCCCACAGCACCCGCTCCCTCATCACTGACCCTCCCACAGCACCCGCTCCCACAGCACGGACCCTTCCACAGCACCCGCTCCCACAGCACGGACCCTCCCACAGCACCCACTCCCTCAGCACTGACCCTCCCACAGCACCCGCTCCCTCAGCACTGACCCTCCCACAGCACCCCTCCCTCAGCACTGACCCGCCCACAGCACCCGCTCTCCCTCAGCACTGACCCTCCCTCAGCACCCACTCCCTCAGCACTGACCCTCCCTCAGCACCCACTCCCTCAGCACTGACCCCCTCCCACAGCACCCACTCCCTCAGCACTGACCCTCCCACAGCACCGACCCTCCCACAGCGCCCACTCACTCAGCACTGACCCTCCCACAGCACCCGCTCCCTCAGCACTGACCCTCCCACAGCACCCGCTCCCTCAGCACTGACCCTCCCTCAGCACCCGCTCCCTCAGCACTGACCCTCCCACAGCACCCGCCCCCTCAGCACTGACCCTCCCTCAGCACTGACCCTCCCTCAGCACCCGCTCCCTCAGCACTGACCCTCCCACAGCACCCACTCCCTCAGCACTGACCATCCCACAGCACCCGCTCCCTCAGCACTGACCCTCCCTCAGCACTGACCATCCCACAGCACCCCGCTCCCTCAGCACTGACCCTCCCACAGCACCCGCTCCCTCAGCACCCCCTCCCTCAGCACTGACCCACCCACAGCACCCACTCCTCAGCACTGACCCTCCCTCAGCACTGACCCTCCCACAGCACCCGCTCCCTCACCACTGACCCTCCCACAGCACCCGCTCCCTCACCACTGACCCTCCCATAGCACCCGCTCTCTCAGCACTGACCCTCCCACAGCACCCACTCCGTCAGCACTGACCCTCCCACAGCACCCGCTCCCTCAGCACTGACCCTCCCTCAGCACTGACCCTCCCACAGCACCCCTCCCTCAGCACTGACCCTCCCACAGCACCCGCTCCCTCAGCACTGACCCTCCCTCAGCACTGACCCTCCCACAGCACCCGCTCCCTCAGCACTGACCCTCCCTCAGCACCCACTCCCTCAGCACTGACCCTCCCTCAGCACCCACTCCCTCAGCACTGACCCTCCCACAGCACCGACCCTCCCACAGCGCCCACTCACTCAGCACTGACCCTCCCTCAGCACTGACCCTCCCACAGCACCCGCTCCCTCAGCACTGACCCTCCCACAGCACCCACTCCCTCAGCACTGACCATCCCACAGCACCCGCTCCCTCAGCACTGACCCTCCCACAGCACTGACCCTCCCACAGCACCCGCTCCCTCAGCACTGACCCTCCCACAGCACCCGCTCCCTCAGCACCCGCTCCCTCAGCACTGACCCACCCACAGCACCCACTCCCTCAGCACTGACCCTCCCTCAGCACTGACCCTCCCACAGCACCCGCTCCCTCACCACTGACCCTCCCACAGCACCCGCTCTCTCAGCACTGACCCTCCCACAGCACCCACTCCGTCAGCACTGACCCTCCCACAGCACTGACCCTCCTACAGCACCCACTCCCTCACCACTGACCCTCCCACAGCACCCGCTCCCTCACCACTGACCCTCCCACAGCACCCGCTCTCTCAGCACTGACCCTCCCACAGCACCCGCTCTCTCAGCACTGACCCTCCCACAGCACCCGCTCCCTCAGCACTGACCCTCCCACAGCACCCGCTCCCTCAGCACTGACCCTCCCTCAGCACTGACCCTTCCACAGCACCCGCTCCCTCAGCACTGACCCTCCCACAGCACCCACTCCCTCAGCACTGACCCTCCCACAGCACCCGCTCCCTCAGCACTGACCCACCCACAGCACCCACTCCCTCAGCACTGACCCTCCCTCAGCACTGACCCTCCCACAGCACCCGCTCCCTCAGCACTGACCCTCCCACAGCACCCGCTCCCTCAGCACTGACCCTCCCTCAGCACTGACCCTCCCACAGCACCCGCTCCCTCAGCACTGACCCTCCCACAGCACTGACCCTCCCCCAGCACCCGCTCCGTCAGCACTGACCCTCCCACAGCACCCACTCCCTCAGCACTGACCCTCCCACAGCACCGACCCTCCCACAGCGCCCACTCACTCAGCACTGACCCTCCCACAGCACCCCACTCCCTCAGCACTGACCCTCCCACAGCACCCGCTCCCTCAGCACTGACCCTCCCTCAGCACTGACCCTCCCACAGCACCCACTCCCTCAGCACTGACCATCCCACAGCACCCGCTCCCCTCAGCACTGACCCTCCCTCAGCACTGACCATCCCACAGCACCCGCTCCCTCAGCACTGACCCTCCCACAGCACCCCCTCCCTCAGCACTGACCCACCCACAGCACCCACTCCCTCAGCACTGACCCTCCCTCAGCACTGACCCTCCCACAGCACCCGCTCCCTCACCACTGACCCTCCCACAGCACCCGCTCCCTCACCACTGACCCTCCCATAGCACCCGCTCTCTCAGCACTGACCCTCCCACAGCACCCACTCCGTCAGCACTGACCCTCCCACAGCACTGACCCTCCCACAGCACCCGCTCCCTCAGCACTGACCCTCCCACAGCACCCGCTCCCTCAGCACTGACCCTTCCTCAGCACTGACCCTCCCACAGCACCCGCTCCCTCAGCACTGACCCTCCCACAGCACCCACTCCCTCAGCACTGACCCTCCCACAGCACCCGCTCCCTCAGCACTGACCCACCCACAGCACCCACTCCCTCAGCACTGACCCTCCCTCAGCACTGACCCTCCCACAGCACCCGCTCCCTCAGCACTGACCCTCCCACAGCACCCGCTCCCTCAGCACTGACCCTCCCTCAGCACGACCCTCCCACAGCACCCGCTCCCTCAGCACTGACCCTCCCTCAGCACCCACTCCCTCAGCACTGACCCTCCCTCAGCACCCACTCCCTCAGCACTGACCCTCCCACAGCACCGACCCTCCCACAGCGCCCACTCACTCAGCACTGACCCTCCCACAGCACCCACTCCCTCAGCACTGACCCTCCCACAGCACCCGCTCCCTCACACACTGACCCTCCCTCAGCACTGACCCTCCCACAGCACCCGCTCCCTCAGCACTGACCCTCCCTCAGCACTGACCCTCCCACAGCACCCGCTCCCTCAGCACTGACCCCCCACAGCACCCACTCCCTCAGCACTGACCATCCCACAGCACCCGCTCCCTCAGCACTGACCCTCCCACAGCACTGACCCTCCCACAGCACCCGTTCCCTCAGCACTGACCCTCCCACACCACTCGCTCCCTCAGCACCCGCTCCCTCAGCACTGACCCACCCACAGCACCCACTCCCTCAGCACTGACCCTCCCTCAGCACTGACCCTCCCACAGCACCCGCTCCCTCACCACTGACCCTCCCACAGCACCCGCTCTCTCAGCACTGACCCTCCCACAGCACCCACTCCGTCAGCACTGACCCTCCCACAGCACTGACCCTCCTACAGCACCCACTCCCTCACCACTGACCCTCCCACAGCACCCGCTCCCTCACCACTGACCCTCCCACAGCACCCGCTCTCTCAGCACTGACCCTCCCACAGCACCCGCTCTCTCAGCACTGACCCTCCCCCAGCACCCGCTCCCTCAGCACTGACCCTCCCACAGCACCCGCTCCCTCAGCACTGACCCCTCCCTCAGCACTGACCCTCCCACAGCACCCGCTCCCTCAGCACTGACCCTCCCACAGCACCCACTCCCTCAGCACTGACCCTCCCACAGCACCCGCTCCCTCAGCACTGACCCACCCACAGCACCCACTCCCTCAGCACTGACCCTCCCTCAGCACTGACCCTCCCACAGCACCCGCTCCCTCAGCACTGACCCTCCCACAGCACTGACCCTCCCACAGCACCCGCTCCGTCAGCACTGACCCTCCCACAGCACCCACTCCCTCGGTCCCCGACAGAGTGTGTGTGTGTGTGTGTGTGTGTGTGTGTTTTTCGGGGTGTGTGGGGGGTGGGGGGTGGTGGTGAATCGCTATATAACCGAGGGCTGGGGGCTGAAAATCTCTCTTTTCACTCCCCACCAGCTGGGACCGGAAGAACAATCCGGAACCATGGAACAAGTTGAGTCCGAAACATCAGTACAAGGTGAGGCATGTACTGCACCAAACACCCCCTACCCCCCCCACTCCCCCTCCCTCTCTCCACCCCCCCATCCCACCTCCCCTCTCTCCTCTCTCCCCCCGTCCCTCTCTCTCTCTCGCACCCCCCTCTCTCTCTCCCTCCCTCCCCTCTCTCTCTCCCTCCCTCCCCTCCCTCTCTCTCTCCCCTCCCCTCCCTCTCTCTCTCCCCCTCCCCTCCTCTCTCTCTCCCTCCCTCCCACACTCTCTCTCTCTCCCCTCTCTCTCTCTCTCTCCCTCCCTCCCCCTCCCCCTCTCTCTCTCCTGTACATCCCTTTAGAGGAGGCCATTCGTGCCACTCCACCTGCTAGCCCCCTCCTCCCAGAGGACCCTGCGCTCGCTTGAATCAAACATTCCGGACCATTCCATCAAACTGAGGTTCTGTTTTATTGGGTAAAATGTTTACGAGGAGACATCTGTCCCCCCCCCTCAGATCCTCGATCTACTGCCACCTCCCACCCCTCACCGACGCTCCCCCAGGGATCACTCCCCCCAACATAACTCCCCCCCCCCTCCCATCCACCCTCAGAGAGCACAACACATCCCTCTGGGGGCGAGAGAGAGAGAGAGAGACAGGGTCCTTGTGTGAGTGAGTCAGAAAGAGAGAGGGAGAGAGATGGGAGGGCGATAGAGAGAGAGAGAGAGAGAGAGGGGGAGAGAGAGAGAGAGACAGAGAGAGAGAGAGAGAGAGAGGGGGAGAGAGAGACAGAGAGAGAGAGAGAGAGAGAGAGAGAGCGAGACAGGGTCCTTGTGTGAGTGAGTCAGAAAGAGAGAGGGAGAGAGATGGGAGGGCGATAGAGAGAGAGAGAGAGAGAGAGGGGGGAGAGAGAGAGAGAGAGACAGAGAGAGAGAGAGAGAGAGAGGGGGGAGAGAGAGACAGAGAGACAGAGAGAGAGAGAGAGAGAGAGAGGGGGG
>NW_026868311.1:0-57629 GCF_020745735.1 Hemiscyllium ocellatum
ACCAAGATTGTGAATTTGTGTGGCCCACTTTATTACAATGGAAACACCATAGTATTTAAACTTCTTTGTCCCCCTCAAGGTTTTCTTTATTAGGGTGGTAAATTATCCTTACATTCTACACTGTGATCTACCTTTCCCTTTGCACATGAGGATATCTCTTTGCTCAAATTTCTGTCCCTCAGAGACCAGAACTGGTTCTGGAAAGCAAATCAAGTTTATGGACCAGTTCATAACCATCAGCCATTTCAGCAGCTAACCTTGCCGTTTGCACTCTCTGCTCTTCCACCTGATTTTGCACTACTTCAGGTAGTGATTTTTTGAATTTCTCCAAATACTAACCTCTCTAGGGGCATTATAGCTTTGCCTGAATTTAAAGCTCTTATCCAACTATCGAAATTAGTCTGTTTGATCCTTAGAAACTCAGTGCAGGTTTGACCAGGATCCTCATTAGATTCCTGAAAGGTTGCCTATGTGACTTAATGTTTCTTTAAAATCTCTTCAGACTTTCCAGATACCTCCTCTGATAGGGATGTGAATACCTCACCAGTCCTACCTACAAGTTTCGTTGGATCAACAAAATCCACATTGCCTCTGGCCACTGCATTTGTTGAGCCAACTTTTCAAATGAGACGAAAAGGTCATGACATTCTTCTCATCAAGTTGAGGAAATGCTTGAACATGAGCAAACAAATTCTCACTCGGCTTCTGACTACCAGGGGTTGCTCATCCGTACTCTCTTCCTTACTAAGCCCACCCTCAGTTGTCAGTCTTCTGTCTGTGATGTGCAGATTATTGGAGACTCTGAGATACAGGATTTATGATTCCTTGGAAAACCATAGTTTGATTAGAGAAAGTCATCATGGCTTTGTAAGGGACAGGTCATGACTCAGAAATCTTATTGAATCCTTTGAGAATGTGACAAAAAGCATTTATGGCTCATTGAGAAAGCACAGAACATGGGATACATGGAAACCTGTCTGTCTGGATACAGAATTCCTGGCCCATAGAAGACAGAGGGTGATGCATTCAGCCTGGAGCTCGGTGAGCACTGGTTTTCTGCACGGAGAGGTTACAGGACCTCTGCTTTTGGTGATATTATGAATGACTTGGATGTGTGAGTGGAAGCGTGGGTTAGTAAGTTTCCCAATGACATGAAGGTTGGTGGAGTGGTGAGTAGTGTGGATGTCTTCTGGACGTTGCAATGGGACATTGACAGGATGAAGAGCTGGGCTGAGAAGTGGCAGATAAAGTCAAATCTGGAAAAGTGTGAAGTGATGCATTTTGGAAGGTGATACTTGAATGCAGAATACAGGGATAAAGGCAGGATACTGGATAGTGTGGAGCAACAGATGGATCTTGGATTTCATGACCGGAGATCCATCAAATTTGCCACCCAAGCTGATAGTGTTGTTCAGAAAGAATATGTTGTATTGGCTTTCATTAGCTGAGGGATTGAGTTTTAAAGCTATGAGGTTATGCTGCAGCTCTATACAGCCCTGTTTAGATCCCAATTAGCATATTGTGTTCAGTTTTGGTCCCTTCATTACAGGAAGGACTTGGAAGCTTTAGAGAGGGTAAAGAGGAGATTTACCAGAATGCTGCCTGTACTGGAGAGCATGTCTTATGAAGAAAGGTTGAGGGAGCTAAGGCTTTTCTCATTGGAGTGAAGAAGGGTGTGGTGTGATTTGGTAGAAGTGAACAAGGTGGTGTGAGGCAAAGAGAGAGTGAACAGTGAGAGACCTCTTTATCCCATGGCATACATGGTACCAGGGGGCATGATTGTAAGGTGATTGGATGATGGGTAAGGGGAGATTTCAGATGTAGGTTCTTTACACAGAGAGTGGTGGGTGGGTAGAACGGGATATTTTAACAGACTCTTGGATAGGCACATGGATGGGAGCAAAATGAAGGGTATGTCAGTTAGTTTGATCTTACAGTCGGGTAAAAGATGGGCATGACATCATGGCCGAAAGGTCTTGTGCTGTACTGTTCTGTGTTCTACGATCCGTCTGGTAAATGGGTAATAAGCTCAGATCAATGTAAAAGGATATGGCATTCAGGAGGAGCTAGTCAACTGGATACAAAATTGGGCTTGATGGTGGGAGACAGAGGGTGATGGGAGACATGTTGTGTTTCTGACTGGAGGCATGTGACCAGCGGTGTAGTGGGTCCCCTGTTGTTTGTCATTTGGATAAATGGTTTGGATGGGAATATTGGTTTTGTGGTAAGTACATTTTTTGAGTGACACTGAAATTGTTGGTAAAGTGGACAGTGAAGAAATTTATCCATGATACAACAGGATGAACAGTACTGCTGGGATAGTGGGCTGAAGAATAGCAGATGGAGTTTAATTAGATAAATGTGAAGTGTTCCATTTTGGTGAAACAAACCAGGGTGGGACTTGTACAGTTAATGTTCGGGCCCTGGGTGGTGTTGTCAGTCAGAGACCCAGGGATGCAGGTAGATAGCTCTTTGTAAGTGGTGTCACAGGTAGACAGGTTGGTGAAGCAGGCGTTTGGGATGGTTACCTTCTTTGAGCAGAGCAATAAGAGGAGGTGTTGGGATGTCATGTTGTGGCTGTACATAAAAGCATTGTTGACCAGTAGGAAGTACTCACCTGGTTCACTTACATCCTTTAGAGAAGAACATCTGACATTCTAACCTGGTCTGGCCTGCACGGGACATGAGACCCACAGCAATATGGCTGACTCTGTGCTATACTCTGGGTAATTAGCAGTGGGGCAAAGAACGTTAGTCCAATCAGTGACATCCACATCCCATGAATGAATAAATAAAAAATACATATGTCCCTCCCTCCCTCTGCAAACCCCTCCCACCTGCAGCAATCTGTACTGGCTTTGTAACACTCTTCAGACCCTGACCACTCTCTGTAACACTCTCAGCACCTTCAGCTCTCCCGGTTCCTGTTGTGACATAAAACCTTGACAATTATTCCCTCTTCCATCTGACCTCCTCCTGCGAGCAGACCCTTTGCAATCCCTTTAAAACTTACTCCTAAAACATCCTCTCACTTCAGGATTTTAAGTACTTTTTGGTGATCCTCTAAGCCCGATAATCTAATATGATCCTTTTTACTTGAGTGAGGGACCGATGGGATTTCTTGCTGAGGATTTGTCTGTTTCAATGGAATGACCTTTTGTTGAGTGTTTTACACTGCTCCTTTAAATGGTTTCCAATGCTCATTTACAGGCACACATTTCAGTCTGTTTAGCCTATTTACCTTGGTCAGTTCTCCTCTCAAACTCATGTCATTGGTTATTTTTTGTTTCTAGTTGTAGCTTGTCCTTTCTGTGATTCACTTTAAAACTTTTATATTTCTTTAAACTGCACTTTATCACAATTTCGCAGAGGATCTCTCCAGGTGACATTCCTCATTCACGAAGTTTCATCACACAACGGTCGCTCTGAGATAGCTATGTCCCTCGCCAGTTGCACAATTTGTTATTCAAAGAAACAGTGAAAACTAATTCTCTGAACTCCTCTTCCAATATCACTGTTGTCAGTGTGACTGTCCAGATTATGGGAATATTGACGTTTCCCAAAATTATCACAATGTGTTTGTTAAAAAATTCCAATGAGTTCCTGTGTAATGCAGTGATGAACAATGGAATGCTGTTCAGTGGCTAAAACTGTTCTGCTGCATGTGTCCTCGGCAAGTAGTAGCCAGAATTTACATTCAGACTGACTCACTTCATGATCTGAGACCAAATGTTTTCTCTGTAATGCCTTTCTTACCCATTATTGTTAGTGTTGTCCATTTTGCCTGAGTTTCCGCAAGGTTGTGATCCATTGAATATTTATGTCCACCTTTTGTTCACCCTGTAACCATATCTCTCTGGTGTCTAAACCTTTTTTTTACTCAGTGTCACTAATCCATCTGCCTTATTGATAAGACTTCGTCCATTCAAAAATGAAATAATTTATTCTTTCCCACAATTTCCTGTCACAAACCTATTCACTGATGTACAGTTTTAGTTAATCGCTGTCCCTTCCTGTTCCTTCCTGCTTGCCTTCAGTCACATTCCCATGTTGTTCCAATGCTTGACCTTTTCTCTTCGGATTTGGAAAATTCCTTTCATCTGGATCCTGTCCCAGCATCCTCTCTGTCAGTTTAAAAGCCCTGTCCATAAACCTACTGACATGATCGGCCAGGACCCTGGTCACTGGGCCCACCACGATACCAGTGGGACCATTCTATTAGTTTTTTTTATAAATCAGGTAGGGGATGTGGGTGTCTCTGACTGACCAGCCTTTATTACCTATCCCTACCTGCCCATGAGTTGAGTAGCTTGCTCGGCCATTTCAGAGGGTAATGAGAGGCAAACACTTTGCTGTGGGTATGTCGTGTAGACCAAGTGAGGATGATCAGATCTCGTTGTCGAAAGGCCAAGTGCACGCCACGGTGGCTCAGTGATTAGCACTCCTGCCTCACAGCACCAGGGTCCCAGGTTCGATTCCAGCCCCAGGCGACTGTGTGGAGTTTGCACATTCTCCCTGTGTCTGCGTGAAATGCCTCCGGATGCTCCGGTTTCCTCCCACAGTCCAAAGCCGTGCAGGTCAGGCGAATTAGCCATGCTAAATTGCCCATAATGTTAGGTGCATTTGGTCGAGAGAGAAGGGTCTGAGTGGGTTCCTCTTTGGAGGGATGGTGTGGACTGGTTGGGTCGAAAGGCCTGTTTCCACACTGTACAAAGTCTAATCTAAGGGATTGTAATTTTTGTACATCAGCAATGGTTTCATATTTGTTTATGGATTGTTAATTGCTATTTTTAAAATTATTGATTTTAAATTCCACCATATCTTATGATGGGATTCAAACCGGCCTCCCCTGAGCACTGGCTGAGGTTTTGGACAAATGCGCTAACAATAATGTTACTAGGCCATCGCTTCACCTGCTCACTGATTGCTCATCCCTGAGCACTGATACATGAAGCTAAACCCATTCTTCCAACATGATTGTGTGATCCTGAAGTCTTCCAGCACTCCGGTGATATCACTTAGTCTCTCTCCATGTGGTATCCCTCACTGTGTGGGTCTAATTGCTGCCCCTGTCAGTGTCTCTCGCTCTTGCAGCTACTCCAGATCCTGAGCCAACAGAATTCTCCACTCCAGAGAGACGCAACAGCACAGGCCAGGGATGGAGCTTGGGATTTTCCAGATATCTGTGGGGTTCATTTCCATTCTCCTTGTGTAACCCTCACTGCATCAGTCTAATTTTCCATTCTGTCTATTTCTCTGTCTCCTGTAGGTACTCAGGAAGTTCCTGACTCAATAGACTTCCCAACTGCTGTGTCTCTCATCCATCACCTCATTGAAGATGGTTGGTCAGCCAGAGAGACAAAGGGCAGGAAGATCTGGAGCCTTCAATAAATCCTGCAGTGAGGTAAGATCACTCACAGTGCACAGAGCAGGGAGCAATGGGAGGGCTGCAAACATCGGCTAACAATACATGATATAGATACAGTGCTTGATGGGGAGCACAGTATAGACACACCCCATGCTCAATCACCACATCTACTTTAACTTATGTTGCACTGAGACAGCATCGGGAGTTCAGAGTTATCAGTCCAGGCCTGTGCTGTCTTAGTGAGCATCAGGACAACAGAGGGGAAAGCAGGCCTCCCACGAGAGGGTGTGAATGCTGCCTGGGATCTTTCTGTTCTGTGTTCTCCCTCCAACACTGTATTAAGACTCACTACTCTGCAACACTGTATCTGTGGCATGGCTTGTGCACCAGTGTCTTCAGTCATTTTTAACTCCTATAACAGTAGTTGTCCCTGTAACCTCCTCCCTTCCCGATAGTCCCTCCACATATTTGAGATGTACTGCATTCCAGACTACCATCCCTATCGCTGTAACTTGCTTCAGTGTCCACAACATGCCTTATTTTGGTACTGTAATCCTCTTTAACTGGATACAGAGTGATACAGCACGGAAACAGAACCTGTGGTCCTACTCCTCAATGCTGCCCATGTTACCTAAACTGAATGAGTCTCATTTGCCTGCATTTGGCCCTTATCTCTTCAAACCTTCTCCTCTCAATGTACCTCCCAAATATCTGTTCCATGCTGTAATTGTTCTTGTTTCTCCCATGTGCCTGAGGCAGTCTGTTCCATCTATGCACCATCCTCTGTGGATAATGTTCCCCGTCAGCTCCCCCTTCAAATCCTTGCTCTCTCACGTCCCGTTTATATCCTCGAGTTTTGGACTCACCTACCCTTGGCTATTCACCATTCTTAGGGCCACCCCGAGGATTCATCTGTCAATGACGGCAAATTTGCCAAATGTCGCTTTTCCCACCCTGTCCATCCGGTATGCCACTTCTGAAGAACAATGAAACTTGCACCCCCTGGTCTCTCTCTCTCTCTCTCTCTCTCTCTTTCTCTCTATTCGACAACCCTGGCCAGAGCCCTTCCATTAACTGTATTAGTCGTCTATGGTTTGTCTTAACAAAATCCAACACCTGAATTAAACTCCATCTTTCATTGCCTGGTCCACTGGCCCAGTTGGTCAAGACCACCTTTGATAACCGTATTTACTGCCCACTACACCATTAATTTGATCATCAACAAACTTACGCACAATCACTTCTATATTTTCAACCAAATCATTTATGTAGATGATGCACATCAGTGGACCCAGCCCTGATCCTTTCTTCAATAATGGAATAAAACCATATTCTTGTCATAGAGCCAGACAGCATGGAAACTGACCCTTCAGCTGATACCCACCATCATCTAAAACTCAACTCTTCCCAGCTGCCTGTTCCTGGCCCATAGCACTCCAACCCTTCCCTATTCACCTGTTTATCCAAATATCTTTAAAGTGTTGTAATTGTACCCACATCAACCCCTTTCTCAGGAAGTTCATTCCACACTCAAAGCACCCTCGGTGTAGCAAATAGCCCCATTTTTTTTTGAACATCTTGTAAAGCTTTTCTGAGCCCTTTCAAGTTTCACAACATCCTTCCTATAGCAGGGAGACTGGAATTGCAGAGGACTCCGAATGTGGTCTCATGTATTACTCTTGTTCCCTGAGTTCCCCAGTCTTTGTCCTCAGTAAGTTCTGGAGTGAAAAAAATGTTTAGGATCTTAGCAAATATCCTGCAGTCCCACACATCGATGGCCTCATTGATCTTTAATGGATACTATTTTGTCCTGAGTTCCTTATGCACTCTTAATATACTGATACAATCACTTTTGGATTCCCCTTTCCTTCTCTGCTGAGGCTATTTCATTGAGCCTTTCTCCATTCCTGTTTTCTACTCAAAGTGTATTCCTACAGCCCCTGTATATCCTCAGGGATTCCCTTGATCCAGCTGGCTATACCTGACATGTGCCCCCTTTTCCTTGACCAGACCCTCAATAGACAGCCAGTGTTTCCGAATGCTGTCAGCATTGAGCTGCACACACACAGGAACATGCTGACGCTAGTCGATCAGTTTATCTCACTTTAAAGATATTCTCACTTGCCAAACTTCCCTTTCCCTGTAAATAATTCCCTTCCCCAATCACATTTTGAAAGTTCCTGGCTAATACGATCAAGATTGGTCAGGCTCCATTTTATAACTTGCACTTGTGGACCAGGCCTGTCCTTTTCCAAAGCTGTTTTCAAACTACTAGAACTGTGGTCACTTTGGCAAAATGCTTTCCCACTCACATCTCAGTCCCCTTCCCGACCTTGATTCCCAAGGGGAGGTCAGGTTTTGCCCCTTTCTCTTTTCAGGCCATTTACATATTGATTGGGAGATCCTGGAACACAATTACCAAATTCCTCCCTTGCAAATGCTGAACACTGGCAGTCCCAGTCTAGGTTTGGAAAGTTCAAAAACCCTACCCTAACAGCCCCATTATTATGGTTGATATTTAAGATGTCCCGATATATTTGTTCCTCAGTCTGCCACGGATTATTCGGGGTCAGCAGTCAGATCGTATCAACGTGATGATCCATTCTTATTTCTCAGTTCTAACTTAGCTTCACTGGGCGATCCCACAGGAATATCCTCTCTAAGTAATGCTGGGATGATTCATGCAATCAAAACCCACCACCACACGTCCACTGTTGCCTCCCCTTCCTGGAGCATCTCTACCTTGAAACAATGAACTGCCAGTCCTGCCCCTCCCTCAGCTGTGTTTCTGTAATAACTAAAATACCCCAGTCCCATGTTCCAATCCATGCCTTGAGTTCATCTTCCTTAGCTGTCAGGCCCCTTGTATTGAAATAAATGCAGTTTAATCATCAGTTTTCCCCCATTGCCTGCTATGTTCTTGCCTGGCTTATCTGCTGAAATTGCTGTCTTTAACACGTGTACCAGTCTCAATCTTCTTTCTGGCCTTACGTTTATTTAAGGTCCAACACCCTGCCAGACTAGGTTATGTCCTCTCAAGCAGCTCTGGCAATTCACCCCAGCAGGATGTGGGTCCCTCTCCCCGCTCCCAGTTGAGGTGCCTTTCCCACCCTGTAAACCTGTGCTGTCCACCAAGGTCCCTGTATTCCTCAGTACTCCGCAAAGTCCTACCATTCATTATGTCTGTCCTTCGCTTATCGTACCTCCCACAGAGTATTACCTCACTTCAATCAGAACTGAACTCTGCTTAGATTTTCATCTGATCGACATCGAACAGCAGACGGAGACCATCCCCCTCACTGTGGATAACACCCTCACCTTTCATATCATTTGCAAACCTACTAATGATACCTTCTGCTTTCACATCCGAGTCATTAATGGTCAATGGTTCCTGCACAGATCCCTGTGTACACCCGTTGGTGAAAGTATTCTACCCACCAGTTTTGCATCCAATTTGCCAACCTGCCTTGGAACCCAGTCCTTTTGGACCAACCTTCCATTTTGCATCTTATCAAAGGACTTATTCAAGTCCGTGTAAACCACATCATCTGCACTGCCTTCATCAATATACTTCAGCACCATTTCAAAAACCTGAACTGAATTCCTCAGACAGTATCTTCCTCTGCCAAATCTGTGATGACTAAACCAAGTTGATCCTTATCTTTGCAAGTGTGGATTCATCCTCATAATTCATTCCAATAATTTCCCTCCCCCTGCTGTCAGACTATCTGCTCTGTAATTACCTGGCCTATCCCTGCTGTCCTTTTTGAACAAAGGAACCACATTAGCGATCCGCCAGTCATTCAACACTTCACCTGAGTCCAGCAAAGTATACATATCCACCAACAATCTCTGGGTAATTAGCATGGGGTCAAAGAATGCTGGTCCAGGCAGTAACACCCACATCCCATGAATGAATAAATAAAAATAAATATGTCCCTCCCTACCTCTGCAAACCCCTCCAGCTGCAGTAATTCGTACTGGCTTTGTAACACCGTTCAGGCCCTGACCACTCTCTGTAACTCTCTCACTACCTCCAGCATCTTCATCTCTCCCTGTTCCTAACGTATCAATAAACCTTGACAATGTTTCCTCTTCCCATTGCCCTCCTCCTGCTAGCAGACCCATTGCAATCCCTTTAAAACTTACTCTAAAACTCTCACTTGAGGATTTTAAGTATTTTGTGGTGATCTTCTCAGCTTCCTAATCTAATATGATCCATTTTGTCCTGAGTGAGGGACCGGTGGGGATTTCTTGCTGAGTTTTGTCTGTTTCAATGGAATGTCCTTTTGTTGAGTGTTTTACACTGTTCATTCAAATGTTTTCCACAGTTCATTTCCAGACACCCACATTTCAGTCTGTGTAGCCTATTTACCTTGGTCAGTTTTCCTCTCAAACCCATGTAATTGGCTATTTTTGTTTCTATTTGTAGCTTGTCCTTTCTGTGATTTACTTGAAAACTTTATTTTTCTTTAAACTGCACTTTATCACAATTTTCCTGAGGATCTCTCCAGAATGACATAACTCATTCACTAAGTTTTCTCACACAACAGTCGCTCTGAGACAGTTACGTCCCTCGCCGGTTGCACAATGTGTTATTCTAAGAAATACTGAAAAAAATTCTCTGAACTCCTCTTCCAATATCACTGTTGTCAGTGTGACTGTCCCAGACTTTGCGAATATTGAAATTTCAATAAATGTTCACCATTCCTTTATTAAAAATTCCAATGAGTTCCTGTGTAATGCAGTGATGAGCAAGGGAATGCTGTTCAGTGGTCTAAAACTGTTCTGCTGCTTGTGTCCTTGGCAAGGAGTAGCCAGAGGTTACATTCAGACTGACTCTACTTCATGATCTGAGACCAAATGCTTTCTCTGTAATGCCCGTCTTACCCATTATTGTTAGTGTTACCCATTTTGCCTGAGTTTGCACAATGTTGCGAAACATTGAATATTTATGTCCACCTTTTGTTCGCCCTGTAACCACATCTCTCTGGTGTCAAAATCTCTTTTATCTCTGTGCCACAAATCCATCTACCTTGTTGCAGAGACTTTGTCCATTAATAAAAAACATAATTTACTCTTTCCCACAATTTCCTGTCACAAATGGTTTTGCTGATCTACAGTTTTAGTTAAAATTTGGCCCATCCTGTTCCTTTCTGTTGTCTTCGGTCACATTTTCTGTTGCTTCACCTTTTCTATTTGGATTTGGAAAGCTTCTTTCACCTGAAGCCTGTCCCAGCATCCTCTTTGTCAGTTTAAAGCCCTGTCCATAATCCTACCAATGTGATTGGCCAGGACATTGTTCCACTGGAACTGTGCTGGGACCAATCTGAATGGATTTTTTTAAAATCAGGTCTGGGATGTGGGTGTCTCTGGCTGACCAGCCTTTATTGCCCATCCCTTGCTGCCCTTGAGCTAAGCAGCTGGCTCGCCCATTTCACAGGGTCATTGAGAGGCAAACACTTTGCTGTGGGTATGTCGTGCAGACCACGTGAAAGTGAACTGTCGTCTTTCTCTGAAGGTCAAGTGTTTGGATTTTTATCAATACTTATTTATGGATTGTTAATTCTAATTTTAAAACATATATTCATTTAAAATTCCACATGGTTAGAAGTTAGAAAAAAGAAGAGAGGTGGTCACTTTGTTGGGACTGTATTGTAGACTGAGTAGACCCAACAGATACCAGAGGAGCAGCTGTGTAGAGGGATTGCAGATAACTATAGGAATAATAGAGGAGTACAGGCTGGAGATTTTAATATTCCCTGTATTGACTGGGCCACCTGGAGTATAAAAGACTCGGACAGATTGCAATTTTTCAAATATGTCCAAGAAAGGTTTCTAAATCAATATGCAGAGGGCCCTACTCTACTCAGGCAGGTGCAACACAGTGCCCACAACTGTCTTTGTTTTAACATAGTTATGAAGGAAGATCAGCAGGTCCCCAGATTGATGAGGAAAACTGGAACAGGGCCAGGTTTGGGGCCATTCTGCAGGATCTGGCCAGCGTCAATGCTGTGAATTTAAAATTGCACAATGCCCAGTTATAATCCAACTCGCTTTGGAAGCGCTGGTGATCACTGTAACAGATGAAAGGCTTCAACTAAATTTGTTTGATATTATATTCCATGACCCTGCCATCCTGTTGCTATAAATTCTGTGCCTTAGGATTGTGCTCCACAACCACCTGATGAAGGGGCAGTGCTCTGAAAGCTAGTGCTTTCAAATAAACTGGTTGGACTGGAACCAAGTGTCGGGTGATTTTTAACTGTGTACATCCCCTGTCCAACACTGGCACCTCCACATTATGATTCTAATCGATTGGGTGAGTCTGTTTGAAGGAAAAGAAACAACTGGCAAATGGGAGGCTTTTCAAAGTGTGATCTGAAGAATCCAGGACCAGTCTGCCCCATTGGGATAAAGGGAAATGCTGGCAGGGTTAGGGATCCTTGGCTGGTGTGGGATAATAAGGCTCTGGTCTTGAAATGAAGACTGCATGCATTGGGTTTAAGCTTTCAGTATCTACATAAACTCTTCTATTCTTAAAGACACCATCAATCTGTGGAGACCCTACAATCCTCTCAGTCCCTGTAACACTCCCAGTCTGCAGAAGTCATTCCAATGCCTGTGACTCTTTCAATCCAGTTCCTACAAGACCCACTATCTGTGTGATATCTTTTCATTGCCAGCACCCACCCTGTCAATGTAACATGCTCTAGTGTCTCCATTTATCTACTCATTTCCATAATCTTCTCCAGCTCTTACATGTGTAAACGTCTCCCTCCCCTACAACCCTTCCCACTCTGACTAAACTGGAGGAGGTTACGAATGCTCCCTAATCTGTGAAACTGTCTCCAACCAAAATTGCTGTCTTTGTCACTTGGAGAATCTGTCTGATTCCACACCCTCTTTATCTAAATAACCTGCAGAACCTCAGCCTTCCTGTATCTATAAACATCTTCAGTCACGACTACCCTCCATATGTCTATTTGTTTTTCTAATCTGTACAACCCACTTTATCTCTGTACTCAGCTCCATTCACCTGAAACATTCCTGTCTGTGTAAAATACCACTATCCTTATCCCTGTAAACTGCTCCATTCCTCCCAACCTCCCCATCTCCATGAACTCCTGTAGGCCCGCCAGCTCTCCACATTTCTGTAACCTCCTGTGGGTCTGTGCCCCTCCCTCCCTGTGAAACCACCTCCAGTCCCCACACCCCTCCCAGTCTGGGCCATCTGCTCCAGATCAGACCATTGCTGTCTCTGTTACCTCATACAAACTTAGCAACGCCTCCTATTTGTGTCACTTCATTCAGATCACAACCTCTCCCGCTTCCCGAAACCTCTTACTGCCATCATAACCCTTGCTATTTAGAACATGGATTAGCACATTCCAGTACAAGCCCTTCCGCCCTCAATATTGTGCTGACCTTTTATCCTACTCTGAAGACGAAACTAACCTGCATACCTTACATTTTACTGTCATTGATGTGCCTATCCAAGAGTTGCTTAGATATCTGGAATGCGTCTGAATCTACCACGGCTGGCAGTCCATTCCACACACCCACCACACTGTGTCAATAACATACCAGTCCCGTCCATGCCGACAGGATATCCCAACCCATCTAGTCCTACCTGCCAGCACCTGGCCCATATCCCTCTGATATCTAAGCTAAACCTTCCGCCAATTACCTTAAACTTATGTCTCCTTGTGATCGCCATTTCGCCATGGGAATAGTCTCTGGTTATCCACTCCATCTATGCCTCTCATTCCCTTGTACACCTCTATCATGTCACCATTCTTCCTCCTTCGCTCTGATCAGAAAAGCCCCAGCTTCTACAACCTACCTTCTATGGGCATGCCTTCCAGTCCAGGCAGCGTCCTGCTCAATCTCCTCTGGACTGTCTTTAAAGCTTCCACATCCTTCCTATAATGAAGCAAACAGAACTGTTCACAATATTCCAAGTGTGGTCTAACTGAGGTTCTGTAGAGCTGCAGCAAAACCTCGCATCTCTTAAACTCAATCCCCCTGCTAATGAAAGCCAATACACCATATGCCTTCTTAACACCCTGTCAACTTGGGTGGTAACCTGAGGGACACAGGATCCCTTTGTTCCTGCACGCTGCTAAGAATTCTGCCTTTAACCACATAAAGGCTTTCTGCAGAATCCTCCAATCTCAAACTATGCCTACCTTTGTAAGTTCCTCCAGACCCTACAACACTCATAAACTGTGAAACCTCCTCAAGTCCCTATATTCCTAATGTCTGCAAAATCCTGCCATCCTGATGTCCCTCCATATCTCTGTAACCCCCACCATCCTCCAGTGCCTTCTAGGGAACATTGCAGAGGAAGGAAGAGTTGGAGAGTCTGGGCCATGTTACGAGGTATGAAGGGCTGCAGAACCTGGAGGATGGTACAAATGTCGGAAGGGACTTGGGACCTGCAGGAGGTTGCGCAATTCATAGAACCTGCAGGATGTGACCGAGGATGGCTTGTGGAACCTGGAGGATATTATGATTTGAACCGCAGGTAATTTTTGATTGGACCATTCAGCCGATCTTACAGTCATAGAGATGTACAGCGTGGAAACAGACCCTTCAGTCAAACCCGGCCATGCCGACAGGATATTCCAACCCAATCTAGTCCCACCTGCCAGTACCTGGCCGATGTCCCTCCAAACCCTTTCTATTCATATATCCATCCAAATGCTTCTTAAATGTTGCAATTATACCATCTGTAAGATTGGCTGAAAGATCCAATCAAAAATTACCTGTAGTTCAAATTATAACATCCTCCAGGTTCCACAATACATTCACGGTCCCATCCTGCAGATCAGATATCTCAACCCAAT
This sequence comes from Hemiscyllium ocellatum, assembly GCF_020745735.1. Lineage (NCBI taxonomy): Eukaryota > Metazoa > Chordata > Chondrichthyes > Orectolobiformes > Hemiscylliidae > Hemiscyllium > Hemiscyllium ocellatum. The sequence goes on from NW_026868311.1 coordinate 14,221, forward strand.
ATAGTCCCACCTGCCAGCACCCGGCCCATCTCCCTCTAAACCCTTCCTATTCATACATCCATCCAGATGCTTTTAACTGTTGCAGTTGTACTAGCCTCCACCACTTCCTCTGGCAGCTCATTCCATACATGTCCTATCCTCTGCGTGATAATGTTGCCCCTTAGTTCTCTTTTATATCTTTCTCCTCTCACCCTAAACCTTGCCCTACAATTCTGGACTCGCACACCCCAGGGGAAACACTGTCTATTTACCTTATCCATGTCCCTCTTGATTTTATAAACCCCAATAAGGTCACCCCTCAGCCTCCGACTCTCCAGGAAAAACAACCATCGCCTGTTCAACTCTCCCTATAGCTCAACCCTGGCAACATCCTTGTAAATCTTTTCTGAACCCTTTCAATTTTCACAACATCCTTCCGATAGGAAGTAGAACAGAGTTGCATGCAGTCTTCCAAAAGTGGCCTGACCACTGTCCTGTACAGCCGCAATATGACCCCCCAACTCCTGTACTCAATAGTCTGACCAATAATGTATACCAAGCGCCTTCTTCGCTATCCTAACTACCTGTGACTTTGCATAGACAGACAGAGTGGCCTGAGGTCTTCTGAGTAATGTTAGTTCAGTCTAAGCTGGTAGGCGGAGGCAGTGAAGTATTTGCAGTGCTGTCTGATGAATGGTCGAGAAATAATGCACATGTCAAACAGGCTATTGTAAGTGCTTATGGATTGCTTATGAAACGGAAGCCACGACAATTCCCTGTACTGTACCATCGCTAACTGACAAAGCTCCTTCAGACCTATATCCTCCAAATTGTTGAAACATGCTATCACCATGGCAACCCCCATTATTTCCAAACATTGTTGAGTCTCTAAAACCATCCCTATCAGTTTAATCTACTCCTCTGCATACAACACTCCAGGTCTGTGTAATCTCTTTAAATCCTTCAGTTCCTATAAACCTATGTGTAGGTGTGACTGCTTGGATGATAATACAGGAGTCATGGTTAGCAAGTTTGGGAGTGAGACTGAAATTGGTGATAAAGTGGACAGTGAAGAGGGTTATCGAAGAGTACAAAGGGATCAACAGTACAGGTGGGTCAGTGAGGTTAGAAAGAACAGGTGGAGAAATGCAAGATATTGTATTGTGGTAAAACAGACCAGGCTGGACTGGTAAAGTAAACGTTCGGGCCCTTGTCAATCAGTGACCCAGGGACGCAGATACACAGTCTTTTGAAAGTAGCGTCATGGGTAGACAGGCTGGTGAAGCAGGCGTTTGGGATGGTTACCCTTCATTGGGCAGAGCATTGAGAGTAGGAGTTGGGATGTCATGGTGTATCTGTACAGGACATTAGTGAGGTCACTGTATAAGCATTGTTGATTTTCTGGAAAAAATCAACTTGTTCACGTGTGTCCTTCAGGGAGGGACATCTAGCATTCTTACATGGTCTGGCTCACATGTGACTCCAGTCCCGCAGCAATGTGGCTGACTCTGAGCTGCCTCTAGGCAATTAGCAATGGGGTAATGTATGCTGGTCCATCCGGTGACATCCTCAGGCCGCAAATGAATCAATGAGAATACATATCTCCATCCCTAACTCTGCAAACAGCTCTAGCTGCAGCAATCCGTACTGGCTTTGTAACATTGTTTAGGACTTTGCCTCTCTCTGTTACACCCTCACCACCTCCAGAACCTTCAATTCTCCCTGTTCCTATCATCTGACAATGTTTCCTCTTCCTACTGCACTCCTCCTGCTAGGAGAATCCATAGCGATCTCTTTAACAAATGTGTCCAAGTTTCTAAATGCTGGCTTCTCAGAATTGATCGTTTTTTTTTCATCTCTTAATCAAATCTGTTAAGTCCTGGGCCAAGACCGTCCGAAGTGGGGAAAGAGCATTGGGAAGGTGTTGAGCACCTCGAAACTTGCTGTGGTGAAAATAGGAATCCAGCAGAAAACAGCACAAGGAGAGCGCTGTCACGCCAACGCCCCACCCACCCTCTTCCCATGTCCACCTCATGCCCCATGTGTAATAGTGTGTGTGGAAGGCCACATCGGTTTGTACAGCCAACTCTAGACTTTCCCACCCTCGCCCCGAGATTGGGAGAGAGTCAGCCTCATCTGTGAGCCACCGCCAAAGAGATGATGAGATATGAAGTTTGAATCCCCTCACAATTATCCCAGTGCCTTTGTTACAAATTCAAACAATTCCCTGTTAATACAGTGTCTAGTAATGTGATATCACTCAGTATCTCTCCATGTGGTACTCCTCGCTGTGTCGGTCTATTTGCTGCCTCTGGCAGCATTTCTCCCTCTTACAGATGCTCTGAGATGCTGAGTCAAGAGAATTGTCCACTCCAGGTACATGCAGCAGCACATACAAGGGATGGAGACTGGGATTCTCGAGATCTCTGCTGGACTCAGTGCCACTCTGCATGAGTTATCCTCATTACATCAGTCTAATTTCCCATTCTGTCTATTTCTGTCTCATGCAGGTAATCAGGATGTTCCTAACTCCTGTCTCATCCATCACCTCATTGAAGCTGGTTGGTCAGCCAGAGAGAGAGAGATGGAGAGGGAGATCTGGAGCCTTCAGTAAATCCTGCAGCCGGTAAGATCACTCACAGTAAACAGCACAAGGTGGAGGTGGTAGACTTCTATATTCCGACCTGGAAGACAGGACATGGATACAGAGCTGGGCAAGGAACAGCAACATTCTAGGCTTCATTCCCACCATCTTGTGAGGGTCCTGCTTTCACCTCTGCTGTACTGGTCCTCAATGCGACAGCACAGGGGATAGCAGGCATCAATCCTGGCCCATTCTGTGTTAGTGATCTCTGTAATATCCTCCAGTCCAGATAATCCTTCCTCTGTTTGGAATCTCCACACCATTCTCCCTGTCTCTGTCAGGTTCTTCAATCCCTAACATCCTAATTCCTAAACTTCTGCAGTAGATACTCAATTCCTTCATCCCTGTAAACCCTGACTGTCCTGTCTATCCCTGTAAGCTCCTCCCACCAACACCACCCTCCATGTCAATGTATTTATCTTTAACCTCTCCAACGGTCCCTACCTATGTAATCTTCTCCAGCTCCTACAACCCTTCCTTAGCTGTGAAAAAATTGTAATCTCCTTGTCCTTCTCTAATTCTTTGATCTTTATCTTGTTAAATTACACCCTCATTCCCGACACCATACCCCTCGCGACCACAGGAACCTCCTTCAGTTTGTACAACCCTCCCCATTTGTGAAACTGTCTCCACCCCAGTAACCTGGCATTCTCCATTGCCTTCCGATCTCTGTAGCCTCCAGAGCCTAGAAGCCACCTTATATTTATAAACGTCTTCAGTCACGACAACCTTCCATATCTCTGTTAGTATACACAATACTCTCCTAGATGAAACAGCCCCCTGTCTGTGCCTCTCAGTCTGCCTACCTCTTCCTTTCTCCATCTCTATACCTATCTCCAGAATCTAATCCAGCTCCCTCTATCTCTGTAAATTCCTCCAATCCCCAAACCCCTTTGTCCACTGACATTCTTGACCAGATGTAACTCTGTTTAACTCTAACATCCTTGAGTCCCTGTAAGCCTCCCTGTCTCTGTAACCTCTACCCATCTGTTCAACCCCCCACTACTGAGGAATGACTCCGTGCATTCACCATAAGGCAGATGGAATGACAGTGAACAGATGTGATGGAACTGTCATTCCGGAGATTTAGCTGCAGAATGACCATCGCTGGGAGTGAATACTGAAGGTTTGTTGGGATAGAGTCATGGAGTCAGAGAGATGTACTACAACATGGAAACCAGCCCTTCGGTCCAACCCATCCATGCTGTGCAGATATCCCAACCCAATCTAGTCCCAATAGGCAGATTCAGCAAAAAGCCAACAAGTTGTGAAGGAAGGATGAGGTTAATGCATTAATGAGACAGTCATGTGGATCTGAATAACAAAAGTGGAGCTGAGAATAAGCACGCAGCAGCAACCGTTAGCAGGAATTCTTTGTAGGCACCAACCAGTGATGGGAATGTCAATACGGTTACAGTCAGGACACTGAATGTACTTGTAGCAAGAACAGTACAGTACCTGTGTGTGACAGTGGTGTGATCTCCATGCCGACTGATACAGCAGTGAGTATCAGTGCTGTAACGGATAGAATCCTGGATTGTATGTGAGATGGTTTTCTATAACATCATATCATATTTGTAGATCAAGTGCTGTGTACGAATAAATATCCAATAATCCCATTATAAAGGAGTTTTGTGAGCAGAAACCCATAATATTATGCAGGGCATATTGAGTTTGTGCTCAGACCATGAGATGTAGGAGGGGAATGAGGCCATTTGGCCCATTGAGTATACTGTGCCCTTCAGTCAGATCATGGCTGATCTGATACTGTTCAACTCTACTTTCCTGCCTTTTCCACAAAACCCTTGTTTCCCTGATTCAGTAACATCTGCAGGAGGTTACAGAACAGTCGGAGAGATAGACAGAAATGGCAAATTGGGTTTAGTCTGGACAAGTGTGAGATGATGTCAAATTCAGGAATAAAGTTCTCATCCTGAGGGATATTGATATCCAGAAGGATCTTGGTGCAAGTCAGTAACTCCCTGAAAATGGCAACAGAAGTGTTTCAGATGGGAAACAAAGCAAATGGAGCACTGACCTTCATCGGTCACAACGTTGGGTAAAGTGGTTTGCATCTGATGCTGTAATTGTATAAAACGTTTGTTTGGCCACATTTGGAGAACTGTGTGCAGTTCTCATCTCCACACAATAGGGAGGATGGGGAGGCTTTGGAGAGGGTGCAAAAGGGGTTTATCAGCACGTTGCCTATGTTAGGGTTTTTAAGTGTGTGTTAGGTGTTAAGAGGAAATTTAACAAAGTTGAATTGCTTTGTGAGGGTATCAGAGGCTGACAGGTGTCCAGGTACAGGGATATAACATTAGGACAGGGATAGATAATGTAGATAGTCAGCATCTCTTTTCCAATGTGAAAGTTTCAAATACTAGAGTGTAGAGGTTTAAGGTGAGAAAGAGAAAATTTAAACGAGATGTGTGAGGCAAGTTTTTTTTTGCAGAGAGTGGAAGTTGCCAAGCGAGGTCATAGAAAGAGAAATGTGAGTAAAGTTTTGAAGTGGGATTTCAACAGAAACATGAACGGGAAGAGCATAGAGGGATATGGACCATGTGCAGGCAGATTGTATGAGTTAGAATAGCATCATGGACAGCATAGACATGGTGGGCCGAAGGGCCTGTTGCTGTGCTGTGCTGTTCAGTTTTCTAACTTCCCAGCATCCGCCCGATCAGAGCCCCTCAGAATGGATGGTTCATTCCATTTCTCTCTCATTATCTAAACTTCAATGGGTTCAACCTCAACCTACTCCACCTCTTTTCATTGGAAAATCCCTCCATTCCCAGGATCAGCCGAGTGAGCCTTCTCTGACCTGCCTCCAATGTGACAATATCTTTCCTTCAGGCACTCACACTGTTCATAATATTGAACCTTGCATCGTTTTAGCAAAACCTCCCTTTTTAGACTCCATTCCCTCTGTAATAAATGCCAGCATTTGATTTGCCTTCTCTATTCCCTGCTGACCCTGTAAGCTCCCTTTTTCAGATTGATACACAAGAACTCCCACAACCCTTTCTGCTGCCCGTCTGAAACCAAATAGAGTTACCCTGTCAGTAAGTCGGGACCATACTGACATTGTTAGAAAGGATATGTCAATATACAATAACTGGCCACTTAGAAACACATTTGATAAAAGAGAATTTGTTTCTGAGCCTGTTGGATTTAATTTGTTGGTGTGAATATAAATGGCAGAATTGTAAGGGTGTAGGAGGGGTGTCGTGGGAGAGGGGATATCATGTATTTGAATTATGAGAAGCCTTTGTGCAAGTTTCAGTCAGGGCTAAAGAGTAACTTAGTAGAGAATAGGGTCCCTTAAAGATCAATAAGGTCACCCATGTGTGGAACCAGAGGAGATGGGTGAGATATTAGACAAAATAGCCTTGTCAGTATTTACTGTGGAGAAAGACATGGAAGCTCGGGAACTTGGGGAAATAAATAGCGATGTCTTGGAAAGAATCCTCACCAGAGAAGAGAAAGTGCTGGAATCTTAAAACAAATAAAGGTAGATCAATCCTCAGTAGCTCATTGGGTCGATACTAGAATATTGTGGGAAGCTAGGGAAGAGATTGCAGTGTCCTTAACAGAGATATTTATATTATCAACAGACACAGTGAGGTGTTGGAAGACTGGAGGGCTGCTAATGCTGTTCCATCACTTAAGGGCTGCAGGGAAAAGCCAGGAAATTACAGCCCTGTGAGCCCAGTGATGGGGAAGTTGTTGGAGGAGATTCTGAGAGAAAGGAGCTCCTTACATTTACAAAGGCAAAAGCTGATTTGAGATGGTCATCATGGCTTTGTGAGTGGAAAACCACGTTTCTCAAACCGGATTGACTCTTCGAGGAGGTGGCCAAGAGATAGATGAAGGCAGAGCAGTCAACGTTGTCCACATGAACTTTAGCATCTAGTCAAGAGGAAGAAAGAAGCTTACTGAAGGTTGAGGAAGCAAGGATCAGACAGGGCTCCAGAGAGTTACATTGGATGGCACGGTGTCTCAGTGGTTAGCACTGCGACTTCACAGCACCACGGACTCCATTTCGATTACAGCCTCAGGCGACTGTCTGTGGGGAGTTTGCACAGTCTCTCTGTGGGTTTCCTCCAGGTGCTCCGGTTTCCCCCCCACAGCCCAAAGATGTGCAGATTAGGTGACTCAGCCATGCTAAATTACCCATAGTGTCCACGGATGGGTAGGTTTGGCGCATTAGTCAGGGCAAATGGAGAGTAATAGGGTGGGGGAATGGGGCTGGGTTGGATACTGTTTGGAGGGTTGATATGGAGTTATTGGGTCAAATGGCCCGTTTCCACACTGTAGGGATTCTCTGAAGGTACCAGGAAGGACCCGAGGAATGGACTTAGGGCAACTAGAAGGCGGCATGAAAAAGTTTTGTTGGGAAGGCTTAAGGAAAACTGTGAGGCATTCTCCACTGATGTGAGGAACAAGAGGATGGTCAGAGTGAGGATAAGGCCACTCTGGGATAGTGGAAGGAACTAGTGTCTGGAGTCACAGGAGGTAGGGGAGGTCTTTAATGAATACTATGCCTCAGTATTCACTGCTGAGAAGGGTCTTGTTGTTTGTGAGGACAGTGTGAAACAGGCTGATGTACGTGAACAGGTGGATGTTAAGGAGGAGGATGTGCTGAGAATTTTGTAAAAGATAAGGATCCATAAGTCGCTGAACCAGACTGGATGCGTCCAAAGTTACTGCACGAAGCGAGGGAATGGATTGCTGCGCACCTGGTGATGACCTTTGCACCCTCACTGTCCACTGGAGTCGGACCAGATGATTGGATACAGGAAAATATTATTCCCTTGTTCAGGAAAGGGAATAGGGATAATCCTCGGAATTGCACACCTGTCCGTTTTATGTCTGTGGTGTGCAGATTATTGGAGAGGACTCTGGGAGACAGGATTTATTATTTCTTGGAAAACCATAGTTTGATTAGAGATAGTCAGCATGGCTTTGTAAGGGGCAGGTCATGCCTTCTAAATCTTATTGAATCTTTTGAGAATGTGTCAAAACACCTTTATGGCTCATTCAGAAAGTACGGAGACATAGGATACAGGGAAACCTGTCTGTCTGGATACAGGAATACTGGCCCACAGAAAACAGAGGGTGATGATAGATAGAAACAATTCATCCTGGAGCTCAGTGACCAGTGGTTTTCTGCAGGGAGAGGTGACAGAACCTCTGCTCTTTGTGAGTTTATGAATGACTTGGATGTGTGAGTGGAAGAGTGGGTTAGTAAGTTTCCCAATGACACGAAGGTTGGTGGAGGGCTGTTGTAGGCTGCAACGGGACATTGACAGGATGCAGAGCTGGGCTGAGAAACGGCAGATAAAGTTCAATCTGGAAAAGTGTGAAATCATTCATTTTGAAAATTGAATTTGAATGCAGAATACAGGGTTGAAGGCAGGATCTTTGGCAGTGTGGAGGAACAGAGGGATTTTGAGTTCCAAGTCCATAGATCCCTCAAAGTTGCCACTCATGCTGATAGGCTTGTTAAGAAGGAATATATTGTGTGGGATTTCATTAGTTTGGGGATTGAGTTTTAAAGCGGTGAGGTTATGCTGCAGCTCTATACAGCCCTGGTTAGGCCCCACTTGGAATATTGTGTTCAGATCTGGTCCCTTCATTACAGGAAGAATGTGGAAACTTGAGAGAGGGTAAAGAGAAGATTTACCAGGATGCTGTCTGTACTGGAGGGCATGTCTTATGAAGAAAGGTTGAGGGAGCTAAGGCTTTTCTCATTGGAGTGAAGAGGGGTGAGGGGTGACTTGGCAGAGGTGAACAAGGTGATGACAGTCATAGATAGAGTGAATATAGAGATTTTTTTTCACCCTCATATAAATAGCTATTACAAGGGGGTATAATTTTCGGGTGATTAGTGGATGGTTAAGGGGAGATTTCAGAGGTAGGATCGTTACATACGGAGTGGTGGATGAGTAGAATGTACTGCCAGAGGTGGGCAGTAGAATTAGATGCATTAGGGACATTTAATATACCTCTGGGTAGGCACATAGATGATAATAAAATTAATGATATGGAAGTTAGAGTCAGAGAGATGTACAGCATGGAAACAGACACTTCGGTCCAACCTGTCCATGCCGATCAGATATCCCAACCCAGTCTCGTCTCACCTGCCAGCACCCGGCCCATATCCCTCCAAACCTCCTATTCATGTACCCATCCAAATATTTCTTAAATGTTGCAATTGTACCAGCCTCCACCACTTCCTCTGGCAGCTCATTCCATTCACGTACCACCCTCTGCGTGAACAAGTTGCCCCTGAGGTCTCTTTTAGATATTTCCCCTCTCACCTTAAACCTATGCCCTCTAGTTCTGGGCTCCCCGATCCCAGGGAAAAGACTGTGCCTATTTACCCTAACCATGCCCCTCATAATTTTGTAAACCTCTATAAGGTCACCACTCAGCCTCCGACCCTCCAAGGTAAACACCTCCAGCCTGTTCAGCCTCTCCCTACAGCTCAAATCCTCCAACTCTGGCAACATCCTTGTAAGTCTTTTCTGAACCCTTTCAAGTTTCCCAATATCTTTCCGATACTAAGGAGACCAAAATTGCACGCAGTATTCCAACAGTGCCTAACCAATGTCCTGTACAGTCACAACATGACCTCCCAACTCCTGTACTCAATACTCTGACCAATATACGAAAGCATGCCAAACACCTTCTTCACTATCCTATCTACCTGCGACTCCACTTTCAAGGTGCTATGGACCTCCACCCCAAGGTCTCTTGGTTCAGCAACACTCCCTGGCACCTTACCATTAAGTGTATAAGTCCTGCCATGATTTGATTTCCCAAATGCAGCACCTCGCATTTATCTGAATTAAACTCTATCTGCCATTTTTTAAAATATCTTCCGGTCGGATAAAAGATTGGCATATCATCATGGCCAAAGTGTCTTGTTCTGTACTGTTCTGTGTCCTACGTGTCGTATGGTAAACTGGGTAATAAGCTCAGATCAGTTTAAAAGGTTATCGCATTCCTGAGGAGCAAGTCAACTGGACAGATAATTGGACTTGATGGTAGGATACCGAGGGTGATGGGGGACATGTTGTTTTTCTGACTGGAGGCATGTGACTAGCGGTGTAGTGGGTCCCCTGCTGTTTGTCATTTGGGTAAATGGTTTGGATGGGAACATTGTTTAATAAGTTAAGTCAGTTTTTTTGGGTGACATTGGTTGTAAAGTGGACAGTGAAGAAGGTTATCTGTGCTACAACAGGATGAACAGTACTGCTGGGATAGTGGGCTGAAGAACAGCAGATGGAGTTTACTTAGATAAATGTGAAATGTTCCATTTGGTGAAACAAACCAGGGTGGGACTTGTACAGTTAATGTTCGGGCCCTGGGTAGTGTTATCAGTCAGTGACCCAGGTACACGGTTCTTTGAATGTGGTGTCACAGGTAGACAGGCTGGTGAAGCAGGCGTTTGGGATGGTTTCCTTCATTGGGCAGAGCATTAAGAGTAGGAGTTGGGACGTCGTGTTGTATCTGTACAAGACATTGGTCAGGCCACTATAAAAGCATTGTTGATCAGGAGGAAGAACTCATCTGGTTCACTGACCTCCTTTTGTGTAGAACATCTGACATTCTATCCTGGCCTGACTAAAATGTGGCTCCAGACCCATTGCAACATGGCTAACTCTGAGCTGTCCTCTGGGTAATTAGCAGTGACACCCACCTCCCATGAATGTATAAATAAAAATACATATGCCCCTCCCTACCTCTGCAAACCCCTCCAGCTGCAGCAATCCATTCTGGCTTTGTAACACCGTTCAGACCCTGACCACTCTCTGTAACTCTCTCACCACCTCCAGCAACTTCACCTCTCCCTGTGCCTATTGTGTCGTTAAACCCTGACACTCATTCCCCTTCCCACTGCCCTCCCCCTGCTAGCAGACCCTTTGCAATCCCTTTAACACTTACTCCTAAAACACTATCTCACTTCAGGATTTTTATTACTTTGTGGTGATTGTCTAAGCCTCATAATCTAATATGATATATTTTGTCCTGAGTGAGGGACCGGTGGGAATTTCTTGCTGAGTTTTTGTCTGTTTCAATGGAATGTTCTTTTGTTGAGTGATTTACACTGCTCCTTCAAATGTTTTCAATTGTTCATTTACAGACACTTGTTTCAGTTTGTTTTGCCTCTTTACCTTGGTCAGTTCTCATCTTAAACCCAAGTAATTGGCTGTTTTTGTTTCTAGTTGTAGCTTGTCCTTTCTGTGATTCACTTTAAAATTTTATATTTCTTTAAACTGCACTTTATCACAATTTCCCTGAGGATCTCTCCAGGTGACATTCCTCATTCACTAAGTTTTATCACACAACGGTTGCTCTGTGATAGTTATGTCCCCAACCAGTTGCACAATTTGTTATTCAAAAATACCGGAAAAAAATCTCTGAACTCCTCTTCTAGTATCACTGTTGTCAGTGTGACTGTCCCAGAATATGTGAATATTGAAGTTTCCCAGAATTATCACAATGTGTTTGTTAAAAAATTCCAATGAGTTCCTGTGTAATGCAGTGATGAGCAAGGGAATGCTGTTCGGTGGCCAAAACTGTTCTGCTTGTGTCCTTGGCAAGTAGTAGCCAGAATTTACATTCAGACTGACTCTACTTCATGATTTGAGGCCAAATGCTTTCTCTGTGATGCCTTTGTTACCCATTATTGTTCGCGTTACCCGTTTTGTCTGAGTTTCCGCAAGGTTGTGATCCACTGAATATTCCTGTCAACCTTTTGTTCACCCTGTAACCACATCTCTCTGGTTTCTAAATTTCTTTTATCTTTTTGTCAAAAGTCAGTCTACCTTATTGAAGAGACATTATCCATTCCAAAAAAAACATAATTTACTCTTTCCCGCAATTTCCTGTCACAAACCGATTCCCTGATGTACAATTTTAGTTAAACTCTGTCCCATCCTGTTCCTTTCTGCTTGTCTTCAGCCACATCCCCATGCTGCTCCCATACTTCACCTTTTCCCTTTGGATTTGGAAAGCTGCTTTCACCTGAACCCTGTCCCTGCATCCTCTCTGTCAGTTTAAAGCCCCATCCATAAACCTACTGTCATGATTGGCCAGGACACTGGTCCCAGCACAGTTCCAGGGGACCATCCTAATGGATTATTTATTAAATCAGGTATGGGATGTGGGTGTCTCTGGCTGACCAGCCTTTCTTGCCCAGCCCGAGCTGCCTTCGAGCTGAATGACTTGCTCGGCCATTTCAGAGGGTGATTGACAGGCAAACACTTTGCTGTGGGTACGTCGTGCAGACCACGTGAGGATGGGCAGATGTCCTCATCTAAAGGACGAGTGTTTGGTTTTTTTGTACATCAGCAATGGTTTCATATTTATTTATGGATTGTTAATTACTATTTTTAAAATTAGTGATTTCAAATTCCACCATTTCTGATGGTGGGATTCAAACCCACTTCCCCTGAACATTAGCCGCGGTTTTGGATACATGCTCTAGCAATAATACCACTCGGCCATCACTTCGCCTGCTCACAGGTTGCTCATCCCTGAGCACTGATACCAGGGCAACGTGAAGCTAAACCCATTCTTCCAACATGATTGTGTGATCCTGAAGTCTTCCAGCACTCTGGTGATATCACTCACTCTCCCTCCATGTGGTATCCCTCACTGTGTGGGTCTAATTGCTGCCTCTGTCAGTGCCTCCCGCTCTTGCAGTTACTCCAGATCCTGTGCCAACAGAATTCTCCACTCCAGAGACTCGCAACAGCACAGGCCAGGAATGGAGTGGGATTTTCCAGATCTCTGTGGGGCTCATTTCCATTCTCCATGTATAACCCTCACTGCATTAGTCTAATTTTCCATTCTGTCGATTTCCCTGTATCCTGTAGGTACTCAGGAAGTTCCTGACTCAATACACTTCCCAATTGCTGGTTGTCTTGACCAACACCTCATTGAAGATGGTTGGTCAGCCAGAGAGACAAAGGGCAGGGAGATGTGGAGCCTTCAATAAATCCTGCACTGAGGTAAGATCACTCGGAGTGCACAGAGCAGAGAGCAGTGTGAGGGCTCCTAACATCGCTAACAAGACATGACATAGATACAGTGCTGGAGGGGGAGCACAGCACAGTCATACCCCTGGCTCAATCACCAAGTCTACTTTAACTTACATTGCACTGACATAGCATTGGGAGTTCATAGTTATCAATCCAGGCCTGTGCTGTCTTAGTGAGCATCAGGACAACAGAGGGGAAAGCAGGCCTCCCATGAGCGGGTGGGAATGCTGCCTGGGATCTTTTTGTTCTGTGTTCAGACTCCAACACTGTACTTAGTCTCACCACTCTGCACCACTGTAACTATGACATGGTTGTGCACCAGTGTCTTCAGTAAGTTTTAACTCCTATAACAGTTCCTGTCCCTGTAACCCCCTCCCTTACCGATAGTCCCTCCACATATTTGAATGATACTGCATTCCGGACTACCATCCCTATCGCAGTAAATTGCTTCAGTGTTTACAACGTGCTTTATTTCGGTACTGTAATCCTCTTCAGCTATATACAGAGTGATACCGCACGGAAACAGAACTTGTGGTCCAGCTCCTCAATGCTGCCCATGTTCTCTATACTGAATGAGTCTCATTTGCCTGCGTTTGGCCCTTAGCTCTTCAAACCTTCTCCTCTCCATGTTCCTGCCCAAATGTGTTTTCCATGTTGTCATTGTTCTTGTTTCTCCCATGAGCCACTGGCAGTGTGTTCTATCTGTGCACCATCCTCTGTGTATAATTTGCCCCTCAGCTCCCTCTTTAAATCTTTGCTCTCTCACCTCCTGTTTGGACTCCCTTACCTTTGGCTATTCACCATTCTGAAGCCCAACCCTTGTGGCACTCCACTGGTCACAGGCCTCCAGTCTAATAAGCAACCCTCCACCACCACACTCTTCTACCTTGGAGCCAGTTCTGTATCCAAATCGCTAGTTCTCCCTGTATTCCGTGAGATCAAACCTTGATCATCAGTGTCCTATGGGAAACTTGTCGCACGCCTTACCGAAGTCCTTATAGATCACATCTGCAGCTCAGCCCTCATCAATCCTCTTTGTTACTTCTTCAAAAAACTCAATCAAGTTTGTAAGACATGATCTCCCACGCACAAAGCCATGTTTACTATCCCTGATCAGTCCTTGCCTTTCCAAATACATGTACATCCTGTCCCTCAGGATTCCCTCCAGCAACTTGCCCACCGCCGAGGTCAGGCTCACTGGTCTATAATTCCCTGGCTTGTTTTTACCGCCCTTCTTAAACAGTGGCACCACGTTTGCCAACCTCCAGTCTTCTGCCACCTCACCTGTGGCTATCGATGATACAAATATCTCAGCAAGAGGCCCAGCAATCACTTCTCTAGCTTCCCACAGAGTTTGAGGGTACACCTGATCAGGTCCTGGGAATTTAATCATTTTTATGCATTTCAAGACATCCAACACTTGCTCGTCTGTAATATGGACATTTTGCAAAGTGCCACTATCTATTTCCCGACAATCTATATCTTCCATGTCTTTTTCCACAGTAAAAGCTGATGCAAAATACCCGTTTAGTATCTCTGTCTTTTAAACGTTGTAATTGTACCCACATCCACCCCTTCCTCAGCAGGTTCATTCCACAATCAAACCACCCTCTGTGGAACAATTTGCCCCCATGTCTTTTTTTTTGAACATCGCTCTCTTCTAACCTTAAAAATGTGGTCCCTCCTCTTGAGAGTCCCCCATCCTGTGGAAAAGACAACTACAATTAAATCAATCTATATACCTTATTTTTTAAAATAAACTTTTATAACCTCACGTCTCAACCTCCAGGCTCCAGTGAAAAAAGACTCAGCCTATCCAGCCATTTTGCAGAACTCAAGCCTTCCATACCCAGCAATATCCTGGTAAATCTCTTCTGAATCCCCTGCAGCTTAATAATATCCTCCCTCTAACTGGGCGACCAGAACTGGACAGAGTATTGCAGAACAGGCCTCGCCAATGTCTGTGCAATCTCAACATAACGTCCCAAATCCTACACTCAATGGACTGAGCAATAGTCAGGCATGCAAAGCACTGCCTTATCCATCCTGTGATGCAAACTTCAAGAATTATGTACCTGAACCCGGAGGTCCCTCTGCTCTAAAACACTAACTGAGGCCCGAACATTAATTGTATAAGCTGTACCCTTGTTTGTTTTACCAAGTGCACGACCTCGCATTTATTCAGATTGAATTCCATCTACAGGTTTTCAGCCCATTCACCCATATCATCAAGATCCCTTTGCAATCTCAGCAAACCTCCCTCACTGTCCACTATGTCACCCTCCAGCCTTCCAGCCCATCACACATGGCTGTCAATGGTACAAATACCTTTGTTAGCGGCTCCACAGTTCCTTCCCTAACATCCCACAATGCCCTGTGATACACTTAATCAGGTCCTGGGGCTTTCCATACCTTTGTGTTTTAAAACGTCCAGCACCACCTCTTCTATAACATGCCCTCTTTTCAAGGCATAGAGATGTACAAGGGAAACAGACCCTTCGATCCAACTCATCCATGCTGACCAGAAGATCTAAATAAGTCCATCCCATTTATCAGCATTTGGCCTATGTACCTCTAAACCCTTATTATTCACATACACATCCATTCCTTAAATGTTGTCATAGTATCGGTATCTGGTACTTTCTCTCTCAGCTCATTCCATACACACATCACCGTGTGCATAAAAAAGCTGTCCCTTCAGTCCCTTTTAAACATTTCCCCTTTAACCTTAAACCTATGCCCTTTAGTTTTGGACTCTCCAACCCCTGGGAAAAGACCTTGAATGTTTACCAATCCATGCCCCTCATGTTTATATAAACCTCTGTCAGGTCACCCCTCAGTCTCTGATGCTCCAGTGAAAATAGCCCGAGCTTATTCAGCAACAACCCGGCAACATCTTGTCAATCTTTTCTGAACACTTTCAAGCTTCACAACCTCCTTCCTATAGCGGGGAGACTGGAATTGCAGTGAACTCCAAATATGGTCTAACGTATTCCTCTTGTTCCCTGAGTTCCCCAGTCTTTGTCCACAGTAAGTTCTGGAGTCACAAAATGTGTGTAAAGTCTTAGCCATATCCTGCGGTTCCACACATCAATGGTCTCATTGATCTTTAAGGAACACTATTTTGTCTCGAGTTACTCTTTTACTCAATATATTTATACAATCACTTTTGGATTCTCTTTATCCTTCTCTGCTGAGTCTATTTCATGTTCCCTTTCTGCATTCCTGATTTCCACCCAAAGTGTATTCCTACAGCCCTGTATATCCTCGGGGATTCCCTTGATCCAGCTGGCTATACCTGACATGTGCCCCCTTTTCCTTGACCAGACCCTCAATAGACAGCCAGTGTTTCCGAGTGCTGTCAGCATTGAGCTGCACACACACAGGAACATGCTGGTGGTGATCGCTCAATTTAGCTCACTTTTAAAATATTCTCAGTAGCCAGACTTCCCTTTTCCTGCAAATAGATTCCCCCATTACCTTTTGAAAGTTCCTGTCTAATACTGTCAAGATTGGTCTGGTCCCATTTCATACCTTGAACTTGTGGACCAGACCTGTCCTTTTCCATCCCTATTCTTAAGCTAAGAGAATTGTGGTCATTTTGGCAAAATGGGTTCCCACTCACTCCTCTGAGTATGACTAACTTCATCGAGTCTCCCCAAACATCCCTACCTCTAATGTTCAAGAGAATCCACAATCCTCCCTATTGCGTTAACCTCCTCCAGTCCCTCTCATGGACACCATCTATGTAAACGTCTCCTGTTCCTGACTATATTCTCCTCCTGTTCCAATAAACCCTTGTGAACTTGTAACCTGGTTCAATCTCTGCAGTGCTCTGTATAATGAGCCTCACTGTACCTGGAACGTGGCTTCAATTCCAGCCTTGGCCGACTGTCTGTGTGAACTTTGCATGTTCTCCCCCCTGACTGTGTGGGTTTCTTCCGGGTGCTCTAGTCTCCTGCCACAGCCCAACATTTGCAGAATACGTGGATTGGCCATCATAAATTGACTGTAGTATCCAGGCAAGTGTGGTTCAGATGAGTTCACCATGAGAAATGCAGAGTTTATTGGACAGGGAGAGGGATGGGTCTGGTTAGAATGCTGTTTAGAAGGTTGGTGTGGACTTGTTGGGCCGAATGGCCTGTTTCCACACTGTGGAGATTCTATTCAGTTTATTGCACAGTCCTGTCAACCATCCCTGTCTCTTGAACCTTGCCTCATCCCCAATACTCTCTTTATATGTGGAGTCTCCAACAGTCTCTAAAACACTCCTTGGTGATGTAAGCTTCTCCAGTCCTTACCACGATCGATATGACTGTCACCTCTTCCTGCTTTTAGAACAATCCCTGTTGTCATTTGTTACATCACTCCCAATCACTGTTCCATCCTGAAATCCCCAAAAACATTTATATCTCTGTAAACCCATCTGGACTATCTATACTTCCTTTTGACAGTCCCGTTCTGAGACTTTCTCTATATCAAAAATGTCATTAAATGTAGGTCACCCTTATTATTGCAACCTCCCTCCAGCCTTACAACACTGAGGATCTGTAGAAGCTCTTTTCAAACTGACAGCCATTTCTGTGTCTGTAATCTCCTCCACTCTCCATAATACATTCTCTCTGACTTCTTCTGTAGTCCATTAAACACTCCCTAACACTGTCTGTATCAGTGTAACCTTCTCCAAAAACACAACCTTCCCTATCTGTGTAAATTCCTACACTGGTCCCTATTCCTCTCAGCTCCGCCTAACAATACAACCCTTCATGTTTGTGTATTCACCTTCAGTCCCAACATTCCTCCCTATCTGTGTAACCTTCCACAGGCATTTTTGCTTCAGTCTCTTCAACTGTCCCGGTCAGTGTAATCACTTCCGGACATGAAAACTCTCCCTCTCTTTAACTTTCTCAGGCCACACAACGCTCACGATCTGTGACCTACTCCTGTCGGAGAACCCTCCTTCTGTGAACTGCTCCTAATCTTCAACAATCTATGAGCTCCTGCAGTCTTACAGCCCTCCCTGTCTACAAAACCTCTTCCAGTCCCGAAAATGCCATCAGTCTATGGAGACCCGACCACCATCCCTATCTGTGTAAACATCACTCTCCACTCGAACCCTCGCGACCGCAGGAACTTCCTCCTGTTTTTGTAATGCTCCCTTATCTTTGAAACTGTCTCCAACCAAACTTGCCACCCCAATCTCTCAAAAACGAACCCAGATTCCACAGCCTCCATGTCTAAATAACCCCCAGAGCCTAAGCCTTCCTAGATCTATAAACATCTTCAGTCACGATGACCCTCCATATCTCTGTTTGTTCCGCCAAATGTAACAAACCTCTTTATCTCTGTAATCTACTCAGCTGCCAAAAACAGTCCCTGTCTGTGTAATTCAGCCCTGTCCTACCAACAACCTTATCCCTGTAAACTTCGCAATCGCTCGTAGCATTCCAACTGTTTGTAATTTTTATTAATGACTTGGATGAGGGCATTGAAGGATGGGTCAGCAAGTTTTTAGATAACACAGAGATTGGGGGTGTCGTTGACAGTATAGAGGGCTGTTGTAGGCTGCAGCGGGACATTGACAGGATGCAGAGATGGGCTGAAAGGTGGCAGATGGAGTTCAACCTGGATAAATATGAGGTGATGCATTTTGGTAGGTCAAATTTGAAAGTTGAATACAGGATTAAGGATAGGATTCTTGGCAGTGTGGAGGAACAGAGGGATCTTGGGGTGCAGGTACATAGATCCCTTAAAATGGCCACCCAAGTGGACAGGGTTGTTAAGAAAGCATATGGTGTTTTGGCTTCCATTAACAGAGGGATTGAGTTTAAGAATCGTGAGATCTTGTTGTAGCTCTATGAAACTTTGGTTTGAACGCACTTGGAATACAGCGTCTAGTTCTGGTCGCCCTATTACAGGAAAGATGTGGATGCTTTGGAGAAGGTTCAGAGGAGGTTTAGCAGGATGCTGCCTGGACTGGAGGGCTTACCTTATGAGAAGAGGTTGACTGAGCTCAGACTTTTTTCATTGGAGAAAAGGAGAGGAGAGGGGACCTAATTGAGGGATACAAGATAATGAGAGGCATAGATAGAATCGATAGCCAGAGACTATTTCCCAGGGCAGAAATGGCTAACACGAAGGGTCATAGTTTTAAGCTGTTGGAGGAAAGTATAGAGGGGATGTCAGAGGCGGGTTATTTACACAGAGTTGTGAGAGCATGGAATGCGTTGCCAGCAGCAGTTGTAGAGGCAGGGTCATTGGGGACATTTAAGAGACTCCTGGACATGCATATGGTCACAGAAATTTGAGGGTGCATACATAATGATCAGTGGTCGGCACAACATCTTGGGCTGAAGGGCCTGTTCTGTGCTGGACTGTTCTATGTTCTATGGTCTAATTAGAGACAGTCAGCATGGGTTTGTGAGGGACAGGTCATGCCTCACAAACCTTATTGAATTCTTTGAGGATATGACAGAATACGATGATGGCTCATGCAGAAAAGAAGGAAAATTGGGATACAGGGAAATCTATCTGTCTGGATACAGGATTGGATGACCCAGAGAAGACAGAGGGTGGCAGCAGATGGACAGTATTGAGCCTGAAGCTCAGTGACCAGTGGGGTTCTGTAACAATCGGCTCTGGGACTCTGCTGTCCTTGATTTTTGTCAATGACTTGGATTGTGGGTTAGTACGTTTGCTAATCACATGAAGGTTGGTGGAGTGGTGGGTAATGTGGAGGGCTGTTGTAGGTTGTAATGGGACATTGACAGGACGTAGAGCTGGGCTGGGAGTGGCAGATGGAGTCCAATCTGAAAAAGTGTGAAGTGATTCATTCTGGAAGGTCGAATTTGAATACAGGATACAGGGTGAAAGGCAGAATGCTTGGCAGTGTGGAAGAACAGAGAGACCATGGGGTCCATGTCCATTGATCCCTCAAAATCACCACGCACATTGGTAGGGTTGTTAAAAAGGCATATGTTGTGTTGGCTTCCCGAAGAAGGGGATTGATTGTAAGAGCCGCGAGGTTTTACTGCATCTTTATAGCATCCTGGTGAGACCACACTTGGAATATTGTGTTCAGTTCTGGGCCCCTGTTTACAGGAAGGATGTGCCAGTTTTCGAGAGCATACACAGGAGATTTACCAGGATGCTGCCTGGAATGGAGGGCATTTCTTACAAAGAAAGATTGAGGGAGCTACGCCTTTTTTCATTGGAGTGAAGAAGGGGGCGGGGTGACTTCATGGAGGTGAACAAGTTGATAAGAGGCACAGAGAGAGAGTGAATAGTCAGAGACTTTTTCTCTGGTGGAATAAATGGCTATTACAAGGGGGTGTAATTTTAAGGTGAATGGAGGATGGATAAGAGGATCGAGAATGGTAGGCGGTTGGATGGACTGCCAATGGTGGTATTAAAATTAGACACATTCGGGACATTTAATAGACTCTTGGACAGACACATGGATAATAGTAAAATGAAGGGTATGTAGGTTAGTTTGATCTTATAGTTGGATAAAAGGTTGGCATGAAATCATGGCTGAAGGGTCTTGGGCTGAACTGTTCTGCGTTCTGTGTTCTGTCTGGTAAACTGGGTGATAAACTCAGATCAGTGTAAAAGGATATGGCATTCAGGAGGAGCGAGTGAACTGGATACAAAATTGGCTTGATCGTAGGAGACAGAGGGTGACGGGAGACATGTTGTCTTTCTGACTGGAGGCATGTGACCAGCGGGGTAGTGGGCCCACTGTTGTTTGTCATTTAGATAAATGGTTTGGATGGGAATATTGGTTTCCTGGTAAGTAATTGTTTTGGGTGACACTGACATTGATGGTAAAGTGGACAGTGAAGAAGGTTATCCATGATACAACAGGATGAACAGTACTGCTGGGATAGTGGGCTGAAGAATAGCAGATGGAGTTTAATTAGATAAATGTGAAGTGTTCCATTTTGGTGAAACAAACCAGGGCGGGACTTGTACAGCTAATGTTCGGGCCCTGGGTGGTGTTGTCAGTCAGAGACCCAGGGATGCAGGTACACAGTTCTTTGAAAGTGGTGTCACAGGTAGACAGGCTGGTGAAGCAGGTGTTTGGGATGGTTTCCTTCATTCGGGAGAGCATTAAGCGTAAGAGTTGGGATGTCATGTTGTGGCTATAAAAGACATTGGTGGGGCCAACATTAAAACATTGTTGATCAGTGGGAAGAACTCATCTAGTTCACTAACCTCCTCTAGTGAAGGACATCTGACATTCTAACCTGGTCTGGCTAATATGTGACTCCACTCCCACAGCAATATGGCTGACTCTGAGCTGCCCTCTGGGTAATTAGCAGTGGGGTCAAAGAACGTTGTTCCAGGCAGTGACACCCACATCCCATGAATGAATATATAAATATACCTATGTCCCTCCCTACCTCTGCAAACCCCTTCAGCTGCAGCAATTCAGACTGGCTTTGTAACACCCAGACCACTCTCTGTAACACTCTCACCACCTCCAGCACCTTCACCTCTCCCTGTTCCTATTGTGTCAATGAACCCTGACCAAGGTTCCCCTTCCCACAGCCCTGCTCCTGTGAGCAGACCCATTGCAATCCATTAACATTTACTCCTAAAACACACTCTCACTTCAGGACTTTATGGTGATCTTCTCAGCCTCATAATCTAGTATGATCCCTTTTGTCCTGAGTGAGGGATCAGTGGGAGTTTCTTCCTGAGGCATTTACTGTTTCAGTGGAATGTCCTTTTGTTGAGTGATTTACACTGTTCCTGCAAATGTTTTCCACTGTTCATTTACAGACACATATTTCAATCTGTTTAGCCTGTTTACCTTGGTCAGTTCTCCTCTCAAACTCACATCATTGGCTATTTTTGTTTCTAGTTGTAGCTTGTTCTTTCTGTGATTCACTTTAAAACTTTATATTTCTTTAAACTGTATTTTATCACAATTTCCCGAAGGATCTCTGCAGGTGACATTACTCATTCACTAAGTTTCATGACACGGTCGCTCTGCGATAGTTATGTCCCTTAACAGTTGCACAATGTGTTTTTCAAAGAAACACTGAAAAAAAATTAACCGAACTCCCCTTCCAATATCAATGTCGTCCGTGTGATTGTCCCAGATTATACAAATATTGAAGTTTTCCGAAATTATCACAATGCCTTTGTTAAAAAATTCCAATGAGTTCCTGTTTAATGCAGTGATGAGCAATGGAATGCTGTCTGGTGGCTAAAACTGCTGCTTGTGTCCTTGGCAAGTAGTAGACAGAGTTTACATTCAGACTGACTCTACTTCATGATCTGCGGCCAAATGCTTTCTCTGTAATGCCTTTGTTATCCATTATTGTTAGCGTTACCCATTTTGCCTGAGTTTGCGCAAGATTACGAACCATTGAATATTTTTGTTCACCCTGTATCCATGTCTCCCTGGTGTCTAAATCTCTTTTATCTCTGTGTCACAAATCCATCGACCTTATTGCAGCAAATTTGTCCATTAAAAAAAAACATAATATCCTTTCTTCCACAATTTTCTGTCACAAATCTATTTGCTGATGTACAATTTTAGTTAAACTCTGTCCCATCCTGTTCCTTTCTGCTTCTCTTCAGCCACATTCCCATGTTGTTCCATTGCTTCACCTTTTCCCTTTGGATTTGGAAAGCTCCTTTCACCTGCATCCTCTCTGTCAGTTTAATGCCCTGTCCAATAACCTACCGACATGACTGGCCAGGACACAGGTCCCAGCACAGTTCCAGGGGGACCATCCTAATGGATTATTTATCAAATCAGTTCTGGGATGTGTGAGTCTCTGACTGACCAGCCTTTCTTGCCCAGCCCTAGAAGCCCATGAACTGAGTGACTTGCTCGGCCATTTCAGAGGGTCATTGAGAGGCAAACACTTTGCTGTGGGTATGTCGTGCAGACCAGGAAAGGATGGGCAGATTCCTTCTCGAAAGGACAAGTGTTTGGATTTGTTGTCCATGAGTAATGGTTTCATACTTAATAGTGGATTGTTAATAATTATTTTTTAAAATTATTGATTTCAAATGTCTCCTTTTCAGATGGCGGGATTCAATCCTGCCTCCCCTGAATATTAGCTGAGGTTTTGGATATATTCTCTCACAATAATACCACGAGGCCATTACTTCACCTGCTCACTGGGTGCTCATCCCTGAGCACTGATACCAGGGCATCATGAAGCTAAACCCATTCTTCCAACATGACTGTGTGATCCTGACATCTTCCAGCAATCTGGGGCTATTACTTAATATCGCTCCATTTTACAGATCTCTGTGGGACTCAGTGCCATTCTCCATGTGTAACCATCACTGCATCTGTTTAATTTCCCATTCTGTCTATTTCTCTGTCTCCTGTAGGTACTCAGGAAGGTCCTGACTCAATAGCCTTCCCAGCTGCTGGGTGGATCATCCATCATCACATTGAACGCAGTTGGTCTGCCAGAGGGAGACAAAGGGCAGGGAGATCTGGAGCCTTCAATAAATCCTGTAGTGAGGTAAGGCCCCCACAGTGCACAGAGCAAAGAGCAATGAGAGGGCTCCAAACATCTGTTAACACAACATGACATAGACACAGTGCTGGAGGGGAGCACAGTGCACACACACACACACGCACACACACACACACACACACACAATGTAAGTTCTGTTATATTAAAGCTCACTACTCTGCAACACTGTATCTATGACATGTCTTGTAGTCAGTGTCTTCAATAATGTTGAATTCCTGTAACTGATCCTATCGCTCTAACCTCCTCCCTTCCCGATAGTCCCTCCACATATTTGAAATGTAATGCATTCCAGACGACCATCCCTATCCCTGTAACTTTGTTCAGTGTCTACAACATGCCTTATCTCGGTAATCTCCTCCTCCAATAAGGTAAAAACAAGGACTGCAGATGCTGGAAACCAGAGTCTAGATTAGAGTGGTGCTGGAAAAGCACGGCAGGTCAGGCAGCATCCGAGGAACAGGAAAATCGATGTTTCGGGCAAAAGCCCTTCATCAGGAACAGAGGCCGGGAGCCTGGACAGTGGAGAGATAAATGAGAGGGGGTGGGGATGGGGAGAAAGTAGCATAGAGTACAATAGGTGAATGGGTGGGGAAGAAGGTGATAGGTCAGAGTGGAGGATGGGGGGAAGGTAGCAATGAGTACAATGGTGAGAGGTCAGAGATGAGGATGGAGTGGATAGGTGGGAAGGGAGATAAGCCATTAGGACAGGTCATGAGGGCGGTGCTGAGCTGGAAGGCTGGAGGTGGGGTGAGATGGGGAAGGGGAAATGAGGAAACTGGTGAAGTCCACATTGATGCCCTGGGATTGAAGGGTTCCAAGGCGGATGGTGAGGCATTCTTCCTCCAGGCGTCGGGTGGTGAGGAAGCGGCGATGGAGGAAGCCCATGACCTGCATGTCCTCGGCAGAGTGGGAGGGGGAGTTGAATTGTTGGGTCACAGGGCGGTGGGGTTGATTGGTGCGGGTGTACCAGAGATGTTCCCTAAAGCGCTCTGCTAGGATGTGTCCAGTCTCCCCAATGTAGAGGAGACCGCATCGGGAGCAACGGACACAATAAATGATATTGGTGGATGTGCAGGTACAACTTTGGGTGTGGAAGGCTCCTTTAGGGTCTTGGATGCTGGTGAGGGGAGAGGTGTGGGCGCAGGTTTTGCAATTCCTGCGGTGGCAGGAGAAGGTGCCAGGAAGGGAGGGTGAGTTTTTTTTGGGGGGGGGGGGGTGGAACTGACCAGGTAGTCATGGAGGGAATGGTCTTTGCGGAAAGTGGAGAGGGGTGGGGAGGGAAGTATATCCCTGGTGGTGGGGTCCGTTTGGAGATGGCGGAAATGGCGGCGGATGATTTGGTTTATGTGAAGGTTTATAGGGTGGAAGTTGAGCACCAGGGGCGTTCTGTCCTTGTTACGATTGGAGGGGTGGGGTTTGAAAGCGGAGGTGCGGGATATGGACGAGATGCGTTGGAGGGCATCTTTTACCACGTGGGAAGGGAAATTCCGATCTCTAAAGAAGGAGACTATTTGGTGTGTTCTGTGGTGGAACTGGCCCACCTGGGAGCAGGTACGGCGGAGGCGGAGGAATTGGGAATAGGGGTTGGGAATTTTGCAGGCGGTAGGTTAGGAAGATATGTAATCTAGGCAGCTGTGTGAGTCGGTAGGTTTGTAAAAAATGTCGGTGTCAAGTCGGTTGTCATAAGGGGATGGAGAGGTCCAGGAAGGGGAGGGAGGTATTGGAGATGGTCCCGGTAAATTTAAGGTCAGGATGGAATGTGTTGGTGAAGTTGATGAATTGCTCAAACTCCTCAAGGGAGCACGAGGTGGTGCCAATGCAGTCATCAATGTTGCGGAGGAAGACGTGGGGAATGGTGCCATTGTAACGACGGAAGATGGACTGTTCTACGTAGCCAACAAAGAGACAGGCATAGCTGGGGCCCATACGTGTGCACATGGCTACCCCTTTGGTCTGGAGGAAGTGGGAGGATTTGAAGGAAAAATTGTTAAGGGTGAGGACAAGTTCAGCCAACCGAATGAGAGTGTCGGTGGACGGGTACTGTTGTGGACGTCGGGAGAGGAAGAAACGGAGGGCTTTAGAGGTCCTGGTCATGGTGGATGGAGGTGTAGAGGGATTGGATATCCATTGTGAAGATGAGGCGTTGGGGCCAGGGAAACGGAAGTGTTGGAGGAGTGGAGGGTGTGGGTGGTTTCTCGAACGAATGTGGGTAGTTCCTGGACTGGGGGATAGGACAATGTCGAGGTAGGCAGACATGAGTTCGGTGGGGCAGGAGCATGCTGAGACAATGGGTCGGCCAGGGTGGTCAGGCTTGTGGATCTTGGGAAGGAGGTAGAACCGGGCAGTGGGGGATCCAGGACAATGAGGTTGGAAGCTGTGGGTGGGAGATCTCCTCCTGAGGTGATGAGGTTCTGTATGCTCTGGGAGATGACGGTTTGATGATGGGAGGTGGGTCATGGTAGAGGGGGTGGTAGGGGGAGGTGTCTTTGAGTTGACATCATGGTTTCAGCGGTGTAGAGGTCAGTGTGCCAGACTACCACTGCACCCCCTTTATCTGCTGGTTTGATGGTGAGGTTGGGATTGGAGCAGAGGAAGTGGAGGGCGGGCGTTGTGAGGGTGAGAGGTTGGAGTGGGGGAGGGGGTAGATAGGTTGAGGCAGTTAATGTGTCGGTGGAAGTTGGAAATGAAGAGATCGAAGGCAGGTAATAGGCCAGCTTGGGGTGTCCAGGTGGATGGAGTGTATTGGAGGCCGGAAAAGGGGTTCTCAGAAAATAGGTGGGAGTGTTCATTGTCAAAATAAGCTTTGAGGCGGAGGCGGTGGGAGAAGTGTTCGACGTCACGGCGTGTATTAAATTAATTGATGTGTGGACGGAGAGGGATAACGGTGAGGACTTTGCTGAGGACTGATCATTCGTCCTCAGTGAGGGGGAGGTCAGGGGGAATGGTGAAAACTCGGCAGGAGTGGGAGCTGGGACCAGGCGTAGGTGTGGAGCTGGGGGCGGCGACGGTGCCTGTAACTGGAGTGGGTGTGGTGTTCGGGGGAATGGGGATGGAGTCATGAGCAGGGGTGGTGTTCCCCTCAGGGTTCTGGGGCGGGGATGGTGACGGTGGGACTTGGGAGCGGTGTCAGCAGAATGCAGGTGAGTGGTGTTGGTGGGGACAGAAGTGGTGGCAAACACGGCAGTGGGGGGGGCGTGGAGGTCACTGAGTGTGTGACATCAGCAATGGTGTGAGGGGCGGAAGTGATGTCACTTGTGGTGTATGAGGAATTGTGAGGGGCGGAAATGGCATTTACTTTATTTTAACCAATAATTTCCTGTCACAAATCTATTTGACAATGTTGTATTTTAATTAAACTCAGTCCCTTAATGTTTCTTTCTGTTGGTCTTCATCCACATCTCCATGGTGTTCCAATATTTCAACTTTTCTCTTTGGACTTGGGAATTTCCATTCACCTCAGACCTGTCCCTCTCCTCATCTGTGTCCGTTTATAGCACACTGCATAATCCTGGTACCAGAGGAGCCTATCCCAATAAAATAGCTCAGTCCTCCCTGAGTACTGGGAGCAGTGCTCACTGGTCAGAACCACTTCTGATGATACCTTTGTGTGATCCTGACACCTTCCAGCACTCTGCTGATATCACTCAGTCTCTGTCCATGTGATATCCCTCACTGTGTGGGTCTATTGGCTGCCTCTGTCAGTGTCTCTCACTCTTGCAGTTACTCCAGATCCTGAGCCAACAGCATTCCCCACTCCAGAGGGAAGCAACTGCACAGGCCATGGATGGAGAAGGGAATTTCCATATCTCTGTGGGACTCAGTGCCATTCTCCATTGTGTAACCTTCATTGCATTAGTCTAATTTCCCATTCTGTCTACTTCTGTCTCCTGTAGGTATTCCTGATGTCCCTGACTCAGCAGAATTCCCAATTCCTTCTCGTCCATCACCACAGTGAAGGTGGTTGGTCAGGCAGAGAGCGATGGAGAGTGAGATCTGGAGCCTTCAGTAAATCCTGCAGCCGGTAAGATCACTCACAGTAAACAGCACAGGGAGGAGTTCATGGGCTTTAATTCAGACCCTGAGGGCATGATGTAGGAACAATGCTGGGCAAGGAACATGAGAAAATTCTCTGGCTTCATTATCACTATCTTGTCTGTCAATTCATCTGTTCAACAGAACCCTCCCTATGTCTGCCAGCTTCTCCACTGTCTGTTTCATGGATACCACTTCCCCTATCTCTATCAGCCCCAACAATCCTGCTTATCCCTGTAAGCTCCTCATATCAGTAAAACTCTCCAAGTTTCTGCCTTTGCCTTTAATCCTGGGTTCTGTCACATCTCTCCTTAACTGAAGAAAATTAACTCTTCAGTTCCTTAAGCCATCCCTGTCAGTGTAGTCCTTTCCAGACCTGAAAAACCTCCCTTTCTTTGTGACTTTGTTGAACTCCTACTACCTTCATGATCTCTGTAACCTTCCCGTCATGACAACAAAAAAGCTCTGTACCTTCGTAACCTCCTCCTTGTTAGACTCCTCCTTGTCTCTGGGCACAAAGCAGAGTGACCCTGCTTCTCTCATAAATTAGTTTCTGCATTTCTAATGATGACTATATACTCTTCCTGTCTCTAAGACACACTCAGTCTCTGTAAACTGTGCTGGTCCCGACTGATGTAATTTCCTTCAGTAACTACAAACCTTTATACCTTTAATCTCCTCCAGACGCGACCACACAGTTTATTTCTATAACCTCCACGAGTGATACAGTCATAGAGATGTAGAGCACGGAAACAGACCCTTCACTCCAACCCGTCCATTCCGACCAGATATCCCAATCCAATCTAGTCCCACCTGCCAGCACTTGGCCCATATTCTTCCAAACCCTTCCCATTCATATACCCATCCAATTGCCTCTTAAATGTTGCAATTGTACCATCCTCCACCACATCCTCTGGCAGCTCGTTCCATACACTTACCACCCTCTGCTTGAAAAGGTTGCCCCTGAGGTATCTTTTACACCTTTCCTCTCTCAAACTAAATCTATGCCCTCTAGTTCTGGACTCCCTGTCCCCAGGGAAAGGCTTTGTCTATTTATCCTATCCTGTCCAAACCCCTCATAATTTTGTAAACCACTGTAAGGTCACCCCTCAGCCTCCGAACCTCCAGGGAAAACCGCCCCAGCCTGTTCAGCCTCTCTCTGTAGCTCAAATCCTCCAACCCTGGCAACATCCTTGTCAATCTTTTCTGAACCCTTTCAAGTTTCACGACATCTTTCCGACAGGAAGGAGACCGGAATTGCACAAAGCATTCCAACAGTGGCCTAACCAATGTTCTGTATGGCCGCAACATGACCTCCCAACTCCTGTACTCAATACTCTGACCAATAAAGGGAAGCATACCAAATGCCGCCTTCACTATCCTATCTACGTGCGACTCTACTTTCAAGGAGCTGTGATCTTGCACTCCAAGGTCTCATTGGTCAGCAAAACTCCCTTGGAACTTACCATTACATGAATAAGCCCTGCTAAGAGTTGCTTTCCAAAATGCAGCACATCGCATTAATCTGAATTAAACTCCATCTGCCACTTAGCCCATTGGCCCATCTGGTCCAGATCCTGTTGCAACCTTCTTCGCTGTCCACTACACTTCCAATTTTGGTGTCATATGTAAACTTACTAACTATACATCTTTTGCTCGCATCCAGATCATTTATGTAAATGACAAACAGAAGGGGCCCAGCACTGATCCTTGTGGCACTGCTCTGGTCACTGGCCTCCAGTCTGAAAAACAACCCTCCACCACCACTCTCTGTCTTTTACCTTTGAGCCAGCTCTGTATCCAAATGGCTAGTTCTCCCTGTATTCCATGAGTTCTAACCTTGCTAATCAGTCTCCCATGGGGAACCTTGTCGAATGCCTCACTGAAGTCCATATAGATCACATCTGTCACTCTGCTCTCCTCAATCTTCATTTTGCTTCTTCAAAAAACTCAATTAAGTTTATGAGACATGATTTCCCATGCACAAAGCCATGTCGACTATTCCTAATCAGTCCTTGCCTTTCCAAATATATGTGCATCTTGTCCATCAGGATTCCCTCCAACAACTTGCCCACCACTGAGTTCAGGCTCACCGGTCTATAGTTCCCTGGCTTGTCTTTACCCACCTCCTTAAACAGTGGCACCACTTTTGCCAACCTCCAGTCTTCTGACACCTCACCTGTGACTATCGATGATAAAAATATCTCAGCAAGAGGCCCAGCAATCACTTCTCTAGCTTCCACAGAGTTCTCGGGTACACCTGGTCAGGTCCTGGGGCTTTATCTACTTTTAACCGTTTCAAGACATCCAGCACTTCCTCCTCGGTAATCTGGGCATTTCGCAAGGTGTCACCATCTATTTCTCTGCAGTCTATATCTTCCATATCCTTTTCCACAGTAAATACTGATGCAAAATATTCATTTAGTATCTCCACCATTTCCTGCGGCTACACACAAAGGCCGCCTTGCTGATCTTTGTGGGGCCCTATTCTCTCCCGAGTTACCCTTTTTTCCTTAATATATTTGTAAAAACCCTTTGCATTCTCCTTAATTCTATTTGTCAGACCCATCTCATGTCCGCGTTTTGCCCTCCTGATTTCCCTCTTAAGTATACTCCTACTTCCTTTATACTCTTCTCAGGATTCCCCCGATCGATCCTGTCTATGCCTGACATATGCTTCCTTCTTTTCTGAACCAAACACTCAATTTCTTTAGTCATCCAGAATTCCCTATAGCTACCAGCCTTCCCTTTCACCCTGACAGGATATACTTTCTCTGGACTCTTGTTATCTCATTTTCTGAAGGCTTCCCATTTTCCAGCCGTCCCTTTACCTGCGAACATCTGCCTCCAATCAGCTTTCAAAAGTTTTTGCCTAATACTGTCAAAATTGGCCTTTCTCCAATTTAGAACTTCAACTTTTAGATCTGGTCTATCCTTTTCCATCACTATTTTAAAACAAACAGAATTATTGTCGCTGGCCCCAAAGGGCTCCCCCACTGACACCTCAGTCACCTGTCCTGCCTTATTTCCTAAGAGTAGGTCAATTTTTGCACCTTCTCTAGTAGGTACATCCACATACTGAATCAGAAAATTGTCTTGTACACACGTAAGAAATTCCTCTCCATCTAAACCTTTAACACTATGGCAGTCCCAGTCAATGTTTGGAAAGTTAAAATCCCCGACCATACCTACCCTATTATTCTTACAGATAGCTGAGATCGCCTTACAAGTTTGTTTGGCAATTTCCCTCTGACTATTGGGGGGTCTGTAATACAATCCTAATAAGGTGATCATCCCTTTCTTATTTCTCGGTTCCACCCAAATAACTTCCCTGGATGTATTTCTGGGAATATCCTCCCTCAGAACCGCTGTAATGATATCCCTTATCAAAAATACCACTCCCCCTCCTCTCTTGCCACCCTTTCTATCCTTCCTGTAGCATTTGTATCCAGGAACATTAAGCTGCCAGTCCTGCCCATCCCTGAGTCATGTTTCTGTAATTGCTATGATATCCCAGTCCCATGTTCCTAACCATGCCTGAGTTCATCTGCCTTCCCTGTTAGGCCCCTTGCATTGAAATAAATGCAGTTTAATTTATTAATCTACCTTGTCCCTGCCTGTCCTGACTGTTTGACTCACTTGTGTACTCAGCCGTACCTGTCTCAGATCGAGCTCCCAAAATCCTCCCTGTGATTGTTACCACGTCCCATCCCTGCATTCCTCCAAATCCCTGTAAAGTCCTCCCATTCCTAAAACCCTCCCTGTATCTGTCACCTGTCCCAGCTTCCACAACCCTCCCTATCTCTGTAAGACTCTCCCCACCCCCCACCCCCGTCCCAGTGACTACAGCCCGCTGTATCACTAAATGCCAGTAGTCACTATAATATCAGATTAAGATGTGAAAGCAAGAACACTGTACTGGGTTAGATGATCAGTCCTGATCATATTGAATGGTGGGACCAACTCTGTGTTCAAATGGACGATATCTGCTCTTCTTTCCTGTGGTTCTCTATAAGCTTACTATCTATATAACCTCCTTCAGTCCCCACAGACCTCCCTATCTCCATAAGCTCCTTCAGTCCCCACGACTCTTCCTATCCATGTAACCTGAATCATTCCCCAAAACCTCCCTAACTCCATAACCTCCAAAAGGCCCCATGACCCTCCCTATCTCCATAATCTCATCCTGACCCAACGACCCTCCCATTCAGAGTAACCTCCTTCAATTCCCATGATCCTCCTGATCTGTGCAACCTTCTTCAGGCCCAAAGCCCTCCCGATCTCTTTGTCCCCTTCCAGACCCCACATCACTCCCTATCTCCATAATGTCCCTTCAGTCCCCATGACCCTCCTTATTTCCAAAACATCTATTACCTGTTGAACCTGTAAGCTCCCTTTTTCAGTTTGTTAAACACGAACTCCCATAACCCTTTCTGCTGCCAGTCTGAAACCAAACAGTGTTGGCCTGATAGTAGGTCGGGAGCTGGAATGTGTTTGAAAGGATATGTCAGTGAACAATAACTGGACCCTTAGAAACACACTTAATAAAAAGAGAATGTTGCTTTGAGCCTGTAGGATTGTATTTTTATTGGTGTGAGTATAAATGGCAGGATAGATACGGTGTAGGAGTGGCTGTACCGAAGATACGGTTTATTTAAATTTTCAGAAACCTTTACACAAGTTTCAATAAGGGCTAAAGAGTAACTTGGTAGAGAATAGGGCCCCTTAACTATCAGGAGGTGGGTGAGATGTTAGACAAAATAGTCTTGTCAGAATTTACTGTGGAGAAAGACATGGAAGCTCGGGAACTTGGGGAAATAAATAGCGATAACTTGTAAAGAATCCTCAACAGAGAAGAAAAAGTGTTGGAATCTTAAAACAAATAAAGGTTAATTAATCCTCAGTAGCTCATTAGGTCTATCCTTGAATATTCATGGGAAGCTAGGGAAGAGATTGCGGTGTCCCTAACAGAGATATTTATATTATCATCAGACACAATGAGTTACCGGAAGAGTGGAGGGCGGCTAATGCTATTCCATCACTTTAGGTCTGCAGGGAAAAGCCAGGAAATCACAGCGCAGTGAGCCAGTGCCGGGTAAGTTGTTGGAGGAGATTCTGAGAGAAAGGAGCTACATATATTTGGAAAGGCAAGGGCTGATTAGAGATATTCAGCATGGCTTTGTGAGTGGGAAACCGTATTTCACAAACTGGATTGACTCTTCGAGGAGGTGGCCAAGAGATAGATGAAGGCAGAGCAGTCAGCGTTGTCTACATGGACTTCAGCAAAGCATTTAACAAGGTTCCAATGGATGTACAACATCTAGTCAAGAGGAAGAAGGAAGCTGACTTAAGGTTGAGGAACCAAAGATCCGAAGCAGGGCTCTAGAGAGTTACATGGGGCAGTACGGTGGCTCAGTGGTTAGCACTGCTGCCTCACAGCACCAGGGACGCGATTACAATTCCAGCCCCAGGTGACTGTCTGTGTGGAGTTTGCACATTCTCCCATGTCTGCATGGGTTTCCTCCGGTGCTCCGGTTTCCACCCACAGCCCAAAGATGAGCAGGTTAGGTGAATCAGCCATGTGTTGTTCAAGAAAGGGAATGGAGATAATTCTGGGAATCACAGACCTGTCAGTCTTCTCTCTGTGATGTGCAGATTATTGGAGAGGACTCTGGGAGACGGGATTTATGATTCCTTGGAAAACCATAGTTTGATTAGAGAAAGTCTCATGGCTTTATTAGGGACAGGTCATGCCTCACAATTCTTATTGAATCCTTTGAGAATGTGACAAAATGCATTTATGGCTCATTGAGAAAGTACAGAGCATGGGATACATGGAAACCTGTCTGTCTGGATACAGAATTCCTGGCCCATAGAAGACAGAGGGTGATGCCAGATGGAAAGCATTCAGCCTGGAGCTCGGTGACCAGTGGTTTTCTGCACGGAGAGGTTACAGGACCTCTGTTCTTGGTGATTTTATGAATGACTTGGATGTGTGAGTGGAAGAGTGGGTTAGTAAGTTTCCCAATGACACGAAGGTCGGTGGAGTGGTGAAAAGTGTGGATGCCTGCTGGAGATTGCAATGGGACATTGACAGGATGTAGAGCTGGGCTGAGAAGTGGCAGATAAAGTCAAATCTGGAAAAGTGTGAAGTGATGCATTTTGGAAGGTGAGACTTGAATGCAGAATACAGGGATAAAGGCAGAATACTGGATAGTGTGGAGCAACAGATGGATCTTGGATTTCATGACCAGAGATCCCCTCAAATTTGTCACCAAGCTGATAGTGTTGTTAAGAAAGAATATGGTGTATCGGCTTTCATTAGCTGGGGGATTGAGTTTTTAAAGCCATGAGGTTATGCTGCAGCTCTATACAGCCCTGTTTAGATCCCAATTAGAATATTGTGTTCAGTTTTGATCCCTTCATTACAGGAAAGATGTGGAAGCTTGAGAGAGGGTAAAGAGGAGATTTACCAGAATGCTGCCTGTACTGGAGAGCATGTCTTATGAAGAAAGGTTGAGGGAGCTAAGGCTTTTCTCATTGGAGTGAAGAAGAGTGTGGTGTGATTTGGTAGAAGTGAACAAGATGGTGTGAGGCAAAGAGAGAGTGAACAGTGAGAGACCTCTTTATCCCATGGCATACATGGTACCAGGGGGCATAATTGTAAGGCGATTGGAGGATGGGTAAGGGGAGATTTCAGATGTAGGTCCTTTACACAGAGAGTGTTGGGTGGGTGGAGCAGGACATTTTAACAGACTCTTGGATAGGCACATGGATGGGAGCAAAATGAAGGGTATGTCAGTTAGTTTGATCTTACAGTCGGGTAAAAGATGGGCATGGCATCATGGCCGAAAGGTCTTGTGCTGTACTGTTCTGTGTTCTACGATCCGTCTGGGAAATGGGTAATAAGCTCAGATCAATGTAAAAGGATATGGCATTCAGGAGGAGCTAGTCAACTGGATACAAAATTGGGCTTGATGGTGGGAGACAGAGGGCAATGGGAGGCATGTTGTTTTCTGACTGGAGGCATGTGACTAGCGGTGAAGTTGGTCCCCTGTTGTTTGTCAATTGGATAAATGGTTTGGATGGGAATATTGGTTTCCTGGTAAGTAAGTTTTTGGGTGACACTGAAATTGTTGGTAAAGTGGACAGTGAAGAAATTTATCCAAGATACAACAGGATGAACAGTACTGCTGGGATAGTGGGCTGAAGAATAGCAGATGGAGTTTAATTAGATAAATGTGAAGTGTTCCTTTTTGATGAAACAATCCAGGGTGGGACCTGTACAGTTAGTGTTCGGGCCCTGGGTGGTGTTGTCAGTCAGAGACCCAGGGATGCAGGTAGATAGCTCTTTGTAAGTGGTGTCACAGGTAGACAGGCTGGTGAAGCAGGCGTTTGGGATGGTTACCTTCTTTGGGCAGAGCAATAAGAGTAGGAGTTGGGATGTCATGTTGTGGCTGTATATAAAAGCATTGTTGACCAGTAGGAAGTACTCATCTGGTTCACTTACATCCTTTAGTGAAGAACAACTGACATTCTAACCTGGTCTGGCCTGCACGGGACACCAGACCCACAGCAATATGGCTGACTCTGTGCTATACTCTGGTTAATTAGCAGTGGGGCAAAGAATGCTGTCCAGGCAGTGACACCCACATCCCATGAATGAATAAATAAAAATACCTATGTCCCTCCCTACCTCTGCAAATCCCTCCCACCTGCAGCAATCTGTACTGGCTTTGTAACACTCTTCAGACCCTGACCACTCTCTGTAACACTCTCACCACCTCCAGCACCTTCAGCTCTCCCGGTTCCTGTTGTGACATAAAACCTTGACAATTTTTCCCTCTTCCATCTGACCTCCTCCTGCGAGCAGACCCTTTGCAATCCCTTTAAAACTTACTGCTAAAACATTCTCTCACTTCAGGATTTTAAGTACTTTTCGGTGATCCTCTAAGCCCGATAATCTAATATGATCCTTTTTACTTGAGTGAGGGACCGATGGGGATTTCTTGCTGAGGATTTGTCTGTTTCAATGGAATGTCCTTTTGTTGAGTGTTTTACACTGTTCCTTCAAATGGTTTCCACTGTTCATTTACAGACACATGTTTCAATCTGTTTAGGCTGTTTACCTTGGTCAGTTCTCCTCTCAAACTCACGTAATTGGCTACTTTTGTTTCTAGTTGTAGCTTGTCCTTTCTGTGATTCACTTTAAAACTTTATATTTCTTTAAGCTGCACTTTATCACAATTTCCCTGAGGATCTCTCCAGGTGACATTACTCATTCACGAAGTTTCATCACACAACGGTCGCTCTGAGATAGTTATGTCCCTCGCCAGTTGCACAATTTGTTATTCAAAGAAACAGTGAAAACTAATTCTCTAAACTCCTCTTCCAATATCACTGTTGTCAGTGTGACTGTCCCACATTTTGTGAATATTGATGTTTCCCAAAATTATCACAATGTGTTTGTTAAAAAAATTCCAATGAGTTCCTGTGTAATGCAGTGATGAGCAAGGGAATACTGTTCAGTGGCTAAAACTGTTCTGCTGCTTGTGTCCTTGGCAAGTAGTAGCCAGAATTTACATTCAGACTGATTCTTCTTCATGATCTGAGACCAAATGCTTTCTCTGTAATGCCTTTCTTACCCATTATTGTTAGCGTTGCCCATTTTGCCTGAGTTTCCGCAAGGTTGTGATCCATTGAATATTTATGTCCACCTTTTGTTCACCCTGTAACCATATCTCTCTGGTGTCTAAACCTTTTTTTTATCTCAGTGTCACTAATCCATCTGCCTTATTGATAAGACTTCATCCATTCAAAAATGAAATAATTTATTCTTTCCCACAATTTCCTGTCACAAACCTATTCACTGATGTACAGTTTTAGTTAATCGTTGTCCCTTCCTGTTCCTTCCTGCTTGCCTTCAGTCACATTCCCATGTTGTTCCGATGCTTCACCTTTTCTCTTCGGATTTGGAAAATTCCTTTCATCTGGATCTTGTCCCAGCATCCTCTCTGTCAGTTTAAAGCCCTGTCCATAAACCTACTGACATGATCGGCCAGGACCCTGGTCACTGGGCCCACCACGGTTCCAGTGGGACCATTCTATTAGATTTTTTTATAAATCAG
This sequence comes from Hemiscyllium ocellatum, assembly GCF_020745735.1. Classification (NCBI taxonomy): domain Eukaryota; kingdom Metazoa; phylum Chordata; class Chondrichthyes; order Orectolobiformes; family Hemiscylliidae; genus Hemiscyllium; species Hemiscyllium ocellatum. The sequence continues at coordinate 50,570 of NW_026868311.1, forward strand.
GTAGGGGATGTGGGTGTCTCTGACTGACCAGCCTTTATTACCTATCCCTACCTGCCCATGAGCTGAGTAGCTTGCTCGGCCATTTCAGAGGGTAATTGAGAGGCAAACACTTTGCTGTGGGTATGTCGTGTAGACCAAGTGAGGATGATCAGATCTCGTTGTCGAAAGGCCAAGTGCACGCCACGGTGGCTCAGTGATTAGCACTCCTGCCTCACAGCACCAGGGTCCCAGGTTCGATTCCAGCCCAGGCGACTGTGTGGAGTTTGCACATTCTCCCTGTGTCTGCGTGAAATGCCTCCGGATGCTCCGGTTTCCTCCCACAGTCCAAAGCCGTGCAGGTCAGGCGAATTAGCCATGCTAAATTGCCCATAATGTTAGGTGCATTGGTCGAGAGAGAAGGTTCTGAGTGGGTTACTCTTTGGAGGGATGGTGTGGACTGGTTGGGTCGAAAGGCCTGTTTCCACACTGTACGAAATCTAATCTAAGGGATTGCAATTTTTGTACATCAGCAATGGTTTCATATTTGTTTATGGATTGTTAATTGCTATTTTTAAAATTATTGATTTTAAATTCCACCATATCTTATGATGGGATTCAAACCTGCCTCCCCTGAGCACTGGATGAGGTTTTGGACAAATGCGCTAACAATAATGTTACTAGGCCATCGCTTCACCTGCTCACTGATTGCTCATCCCTGAGCACTGATACATGAAGCTAAACCCATTCTTCCAACATGATTGTGTGATCCTGAAGTCTTCCAGCACTCCGGTGATATCACTTAGTCTCTCCCCATGTGGTATCCCTCACTGTGTGGGTCTAATTGCTGCCCCTGTCAGTGTCTCTCGCTCTTGCAGCTACTCCAGATCCTGAGCTAACAGAATTCTCCACTCCAGAGAGACGCAACAGCACAGGCCAGGGATGGAGCTTGGGATTTTCCAGATATCTGTGGGGGTTCATTTCCATTCTCCTTGTGTAACCCTCACTGCATCAGTCTAATTTTCCATTCTGTCTATTTCTCTGTCTCCTGTAGGTAGTCAGGAAGTTCCTGACTCAATAGACTTCCCAACTGCTGTGTGTCTCATCCATCACCTCATTGAAGATGGTTGGTCAGCCAGAGAGACAAAGGGCAGGGAGATCTGGAGCCTTCAATAAATCCTGCAGTGAGGTAAGATCACTCACAGTGCACAGAGCAGGGAGCAATGGGAGGGCTGCAAACATTGGCTAACAATACATGATATAGATACAGTGCTGGGTGGGGAGCACAGTATAGACACACCCCATGCTCAATCATCACATCTACTTTAACTTATGTTGCACTGAGACAGCATCGGGAGTTCAGAGTTATCAGTCCAGGCCTGTGCTGTCTTAGTGAGCATCAGGACAACAGAGGGGAAAGCAGGCCTCCCACGAGAGGGTGTGAATGCTGCCTGGGATCTTCTGTTCTGTTTTCTCCCTCCAACACTGTATTAAGACTCACTACTCTGCAACACTGTATCTGTGGCATGGCTTGTGCACCAGTGTCTTCAGTCATTTTTAACTCCTATAACAGTAGTTGTCCCTGTAACCTCCTCCCTTCCCGATAGTCCCTCCACATATTTGAGATGTACTGCATTCCAGACTACCATCCCTATCGCTGTAACTTGCTTCAGTGTCCACAACATGCCTTATTTTGGTACTGTAATCCTCTTTAACTGGATACAGAGTGATACAGCACGGAAACAGAACCTGTGGTCCTACTCCTCAATGCTGCCCATGTTACCTAAACTGAATGAGTCTCATTTGCCTGCATTTGGCCCTTATCTCTTCAAACCTTCTCCTCTCAATGTACCTCCCAAATATCTGTTCCATGCTGTAATTGTTCTTGTTTCTCCCATGTGCCTGAGGCAGTCTGTTCCATCTATGCACCATCCTCTGTGGATAATGTTCCCCGTCAGCTCCCCCTTCAAATCCTTGCTCTCTCACGTCCCGTTTATATCCTCGAGTTTTGGACTCACCTACCCTTGGCTATTCACCATTCTTAGGGCCACCCCGAGGATTCATCTGTCAATGACGGCAAATTTGCCAAATGTCGCTTTTCCCACCCTGTCCATCCGGTATGCCACTTCTGAAGAACAATGAAACTTGCACCCCTGGTCTCTCTCTTCTCTCTCTCTCTCCTCTCTCTCTCTCTCTCTTTCTCTCTATTCGACAACCCTGGCCAGAGCCCTTCCATTAACTGTATTAGTCCTCTATGGTTTGTCTTAACAAAATCCAACACCTGAATTAAACTCCATCTTTCATTGCCTGGTCCACTGGCCCAGTTGGTCAAGACCCCCTTTGATAACCGTATTTACTGCCCACTACACCATTAATTTGATCATCAACAAACTTACGCACAATCACTTCTATATTTTCAACCAAATCATTTATGTAGATGATGCACATCAGTGGACCCAGCCCTGATCCTTTCTTCAATAATGGAATAAAACCATATTCTTGTCATAGAGCCATACAGCATGGAAACTGACCCTTCAGCTGATACCCACCATCATCTAAAACTCAACTCTTCCCAGCTGCCTGTTGCTGGCCCATAGCACTCCAACCCTTCCCTATTCACCTGTTTATCCAAATATCTTTAAAGTGTTGTAATTGTACCCACATCAACCCCTTTCTCAGGAAGTTCATTCCACACTCAAACCACCCCGGTGTAGCAAATGCCCCATATCTTTTTTTTGAACATCTTGTAAAGCTTTACTGAGCCCTTTCAAGTCCACAACATCCTTCCTATAGCAGGGACTGGAATTGCAGAGGACTCCCGAATGTGGTCTCATGTATTACTCTTGTTCCCTGAGTTCCCCAGTCTTTGTCCTCAGTAATTTCTGGAGTGAAAAAAATGTTTAGGATCTTAGCAAATATCCTGCAGTCCCACACATCGATGGCCTCATTGATCTTTAATGGATACTATTTTGTCCTGAGTTCCTTATGCACTCCTAATATACTGATACAATCACTTTGGATTCCCCTTTCCTTCTCTGCTGAGGCTATTTCATTGAGCCTTTCTCCATTCCCTGTTTTCTACTCAAAGTGTATTCCTACAGCCCCTGTATATCCTCAGGATTCCCTTGATCCAGCTGGCTATACCTGACATGTGCCCCCTTTCCTTGACCAGACCCTCAATAGACAGCCAGTGTTTCCGAATGCTGTCAGCATTGAGCTGCACACACACAGGAACATGCTGACGCTAGTCGATCAGTTTATCTCACTTTAAAGATATTCTCACTTGCCAAACTTCCCTTCCCTGTAAATAATTCCCTTCCCCAATCACATTTTGAAAGTTCCTGGCTAATACGATCAAGATTGGTCAGGCTCCATTTTATAACTTGCACTTGTGGACCAGGCCTGTCCTTTCCAAAGCTGTTTTCAAACTACTAGAACTGTGGTTACTTTGGCAAAATGCTTTTCCCACTCACATCTCAGTCCCCTTCCCTACCTTGATTCCCAAGGGGAGGTCAGGTTTTGCCCCTTTCTCTTTTCAGGCCATTGACATATTGATTGGGAGATCCTGGAACACAATTACCAAATTCCTCCCTTGCAAATGCTGAACACTGGCAGTCCCAATCTAGGTTTGGAAAGTTCAAAAACCCTACATAACAGCCCCATTATTATGGTTGATATTTAAGATGTCCCGATACATTTGTTCCTCAGTCTGCCACGGATTATTCGGGGTCAGCAGTCAGATCGTATCAACGTGATGACCCATTCTTATTTCTCAGTTCCACTAACATAGCTTCACTGGGCGATCCCAGGAATATCCTCTCTAAGTCCTGCTGGGATGATTCATGCAATCAAAACCCACCACCACACGTCCCTCTCCTGCCTCCCCTTCCTGGAGCATCTCTACCTTGAAACAATGAACTGCCAGTCCTGCCCCTCCCTCAGCTGTGTTTCTGTAATAACTATAATATCCCAGTCCCATGTTCCAATCCATGCCTTGAGTTCATCTTCCTTAGCTGTCAGGCCCCTTGTATTGAAATAAATGCAGTTTAATCATCAGTTTCCCCCATTGCCTGCTATGTTCTTGCCTGGCTTATCTGCTGAAATTGCTGTCTTTAACACGTGTACCAGTCTCAATCTTCTTTCTGGCCTTACGTTTATTTAAGGTCCAACACCCTGCCAGACTAGGTTATGTCCTCTCAAGCATCTCTAGCAATTCACCCCAGCAGGATGTGGGTCCCTCTCCCGCTCCCAGTTGAGGTGCCTTTCCCACCCTGTAAACCTGTGCTGACACCTTCAGGGATCTATGAACTTGTCCACCAAGGTCCCTGTATTCCTCAGTACTCCGCAAAGTCCTACCATTCATTATGTCTGTCCTTCGCTTATCGTACCTACACAGAGTATTACCTCACTTATCAATCAACTGAACTCCTTATTAGCATTTCATCTCATCGACTCGATCGACAGGAGACGAACAGACCCATCCCCCTCACACCATCCAACCCTCACCTCACCATAACACTCATCGACAACCTAACTACAATACATACTTTGCTTCTGCACATCCGAGTACATTAATGGTCAATGGTTCCTGCACAGACCCTGTGTACCCCGTTGGTGAAAGTATTCTACCCACCAGTTTTGCATCCAATTTGCCAACCTGCCTTGGAACCCAGTCCTTTTGGACCAGCCTTCCATTTTGCATCTTATCAAAGGACTTATTCAAGTCCGTGTAAACCACATCATCTGCACTGCCTTCATCAATATACTTCAGCACCATTTCAAAAACCTGAACTGAATTCCTCAGACAGTACCTTCCTCTGCCAAATCTGTGATGACTAAACCAAGTTGATCCTTATCTTTGCAAGTGTGGATTCATCCTCATAATTCATTCCAATAATTTCCCTCCCCCTGCTGTCAGACTATCTGCTCTGTAATTACCTGGCCTATCCCTGCTGTCCTTTCCTGAACAAAGGAACCACATTAGCGATCCGCCAGTCATTCAACACTTCACCTGAGTCCAGCAAAGTATATATATCCACCAACAATCTCTGGGTAATTAGCATGGGGTCAAAGAATGCTGGTCCAGGCAGTAACACCCACATCCCATGAATGAATAAATAAAAATAAATATGTCCCTCCCTACCTCTGCAAACCCCTCCAGCTGCAGTAATTCGTACTGGCTTTGTAACACCGTTCAGGCCCTGACCACTCTCTGTAACTCTCTCACTACCTCCAGCATCTTCATCTCTCCCTGTTCCTAACGTATCAATAAACCTTGACAATGTTTCCTCTTCCATTGCCCTCCTCCTGCTAGCAGACCCATTGCAATCCCTTTAAAACTTACTCTAAAACTCTCACTTGAGGATTTTAAGTATTTTGTGGTGATCTTCTCAGCTTCCTAATCTAATATGATCCATTTTGTCCTGAGTGAGGGACCGGTGGGGATTTCTTGCTGAGTTTTTGTCTGTTTCAATGGAATGTCCTTTGTTGAGTGTTTTACACTGTTCATTCAAATGTTTTCCACAGTTCATTTCCAGACACCCATATTTCAGTCTGTGTAGCCTATTTACCTTGGTCAGTTTTCCTCTCAAACCCATGTAATTGGCTATTTTTGTTTCTATTTGTAGCTTGTCCTTTCTGTGATTTACTTGAAAACTTTATTTTTCTTTAAACTGCACTTTATCACAATTTTCCTGAGGATCTCTCCAGAATGACATAACTCATTCACTAAGTTTTCTCACACAACAGTCGCTCTGAGACAGTTACGTCCCTCGCCGGTTGCACAATGTGTTATTCTAAGAAATACTGAAAAAAAATTCTCTGAACTCCTCTTCCAATATCACTGTTGTCAGTGTGACTGTCCCAGACTTTGCGAATATTGAAATTTCAATAAATGTTCACCATTCCTTTATTAAAAATTCCAATGAGTTCCTGTGTAATGCAGTGATGAGCAAGGGAATGCTGTTCAGTGGTCTAAAACTGTTCTGCTGCTTGTGTCCTTGGCAAGGAGTAGCCAGAGGTTACATTCAGACTGACTCTACTTCATGATCTGAGACCAAATGCTTTCTCTGTAATGCCCGTCTTACCCATTATTGTTAGCGTTGTCCATTTTGCCTGAGTTTGCACAATGTTTGCGAAACATTGAATATTTATGTCCACCTTTTGTTCGCCCTGTAACCACATCTCTCTGGTGTCAAAATCTCTTTTATCTCTGTGCCACAAATCCATCTACCTTGTTGCAGAGACTTTGTCCATTAATAAAAAACATAATTTACTCTTTCCCACAATTTCCTGTCACAAATGGTTTTGCTGATCTACAGTTTTAGTTAACTTTGGCCCATCCTGTTCCTTTCTGTTGTCTTCGGTCACATTTTCTGTTGCTTCACCTTTTCTATTTGGATTTGGAAAGCTTCTTTCACCTGAAGCCTGTCCCAGCATCCTCTTTGTCAGTTTAAAGCCCTGTCCATAATCCTACCATGTGATTGGCCAGGACATTGTTCCACTGGAACTGTGCTGGGACCAATCTGAATGGATTTTTAAAAATCAGGTCTGGGATGTGGGTGTCTCTGGCTGACCAGCCTTTATTGCCCATCCCTTGCTGCCCTTGAGCTAAGCAGCTGGCTCGCCCATTTCACAGGGTCATTGAGAGACAAACACTTTGCTGTGGGTATGTCGTGCAGACCACGTGAAAGTGAACTGTCGTCTTTCTCTGAAGGTCAAGTGTTTGGATTTTTATCAATACTTATTTATGGATTGTTAATTCTAATTTTTAAAACATATATTCATTTAAAATTCCACATGGTTAGAAGTTAGAAAAAAGAAGAGAGGTGGTCACTTTGTTGGGACTGTATTGTAGACTGAGTAGACCCAACAGATACCAGAGGAGCAGTGTGTAGAGGGATTGCAGATAACTATAGGAATAATAGAGGAGTACAGGCTGGAGATTTTAATATTCCCTGTATTGACTGGGCCACCTGGAGTATAAAAGACTCGGACAGATTGCAATTTTTCAAATATGTCCAAGAAAGGTTTCTAAATCAATATGCAGAGGGCCCTACTCTACTCAGGCAGGTGCAACACTGAA
>NW_026868312.1:0-57509 GCF_020745735.1 Hemiscyllium ocellatum
AGGGAGAGAGAGGGAGGGAGACAGGGTGGGACAGGGAGAGAGAGGGAGGGAGAGACAGAGGGAGAGGGAGGGAGAGACAGAGGGAGAGGGAGGGATGGAGGAGAGAGGGAGAGAGAGAGACAGTGAGGGATAGGGAGAGAGAGGGGGAGAGACAGAGAGAGAGGGAGGGACAGAGGAGAGAAAGAGAGAGAGAGAGAGACAGTGAGGGACAGGAAGAGAGATAGAGACAGTGTGAGACACAGGAGAGAGCGAGAGACAGGGAGGGACAGAGGACAGAGAGAGAGAGAGAGAGACAGGGAGAGATGGAGAGAGAGAGAGACAGGGAGGGACAGGGAGAGAGAGAGAGAGAAAGACAGGGCAGACAGGGAGGGAGAGAGAGAGACAGAAAGAGAAAGGCAGAGATAGATAGATAGAGATTGCAAGTTAGGGTTAGATAGATTGAGACTGTGGGAAAGAGAGAGATAGATAAAGAGAGGGAGGGAGAGGGAGAGATAAATACAGGGAGAGAGTAGTGACAGGGAGAGGTAGATAGACAGAATGACAGATAAGGAGAGATAGAGAGAGAGACAGAGAGAGGGCCAGGTAGAGAGTGAGAGAGAGACAGGGATAGATGGACATACAGTGGGAGACAGGGAGAGATAGAGTGAAAAAGAGACAGGGAGAGAGAGATAGAGAAAGGCCAAGATAGATAGAGAGAGAGAGAGAGAGAGACTGCGAGTTAGGGATAGATAGATAGAGACTGTGGGAAAGGGAGCGATAGATAGAGAAAGGGAGAGACAGGGAGAGATAGATTGAGAGCGAGTGAGATACAGGGAGAGATAGAGAGAGTGAGAGATAAGGAGAGATAGAGAGTGAGAAAGAGGGAGAGAGAGAGAGAGACAGGGAGAGAGAAAGAGGAGAGAGAGAGAGAGACAGGGAGAGAGAGATAGGGAAAGAGTGAGACTTAGGGATAGATAGATAGAGACTGAGGGAAAAGGAGAGATAGATAGATAGAGAAAGGGATAGACAGATAGTGAGAGACTGGGATAGATGTGTAGGGAGGTACATATCGGAAAGAGTGAGAGATAGAGAGAGTGTGAGAGACGGAGAGATAGATGGAGAGTGGATGAGAGACGAGAGATAGATAGACAGTGAGAGAGACAGGGAGTGATAGAGAGAGAAAGAGTGAGAGACAGGGAGTGATAGAGAGAGAGAGAGTGAGAGTGACAAGGAGAGATACAGAGACAGTGAGAGATAGAGAGAGAGAGACAGAGTTGGAGAGAAGCAGGGAGAGGTAGAGAGAGAGAGTGAGAGACAGGGAGAGATAGAGAGAGTGAGAGAGAGAGAGACAGAGAGAGGTAGAAAGTAAGAGAAGGGAAAGATAGAGAGAGAGAGAGAGAGAGACTGGGAGTGATAGAGAGTGAGACAGAGATAGAGAGAGGGAGTGTGAGAGATAGAGAGAGAGTGAGAGACATGGAGAGAGAGAATGAGAAGGGAGAGATAGATAGAGTGAGAGAATAGAGAGACAAAGAGAGAGGGTGAGAGACAGGGAGAGAAACAGAAAGAAATTGAGAGAAGGGAGAGATAGATAGAGAGAGGGACAGGGAGAGATAGATAGAGAGAGGGACAGGGAGAGATAGATAGAGAGAGGGACAGGGAGAGATAGATAGAGAGAGGGACAGGGAGAGATTGGTTGAGAGTGAGAGTGAGAGGGAGAGAGACAGGGAGAGATAGAGAGAGTGAGGGAAGGGAGAGAGGAGGAGAGAAAGGGTAAGGTAGAGAGAGAGAGAGAGAGAGAGACAGGGAGAGATGGGGGGGAGAGAGACAGACACAGAGAGAGAGAGAGGGAGGGACAGGGGGAGAGAGAGAGAGAGAGAGAGAGACAGAGAGAGAGAGAGACACAGGGATATATATGAGAGGGAGAGAGAGAACAAGAGATAGATAGAGAAAGAGTGGGAGACAGGGAGAGATGGAGAGAGAGAGGGACAGTAAGGGACTGGGAGAGAGAGAGAGAGACAGTGAGGGACAGGGGGGAGAGAGAGAGAGAGACAGGGAGTGAGAGGGGGAGAGAGAGAGAGAGAGAGACAGGGAGTGAGAGGGGGAGAGAGAGAGAGAGACAGGGAGTGAGAGGGGGAGAGAGAGAGAGAGACAGGGAGTGAGAGGGGGAGACGGGGGAGAAAGAGAAAGAGAGAGAGAGTGAGGGAGAGAGAGAGAGAATGAGAGACAGGGAGCGATAGAGTGAGTGACGGTGAAATAGATATAGACAAGAGCGGGAGATGGAGAGAGGTGAATAGAGAGAGAGAGAAAGAGAGAGACAGTGAGGGACAGAGAAAAGAGAGAGAGAGACATGGAGAGATAGAGAGAGAGAGAGAGAGAGAGAGAGTGAGACACCGGCAGAGACAGATGGAGAGATGGAGAGAGAGGGATTGACAGACTGGGAGAGTTAGAGAGACAGAGATAGAGTGAGAGAGACAGGGAGAGATAGATGGAAAGAGAGTGAGAGATCAATAGAGAAGAGAGAGTGAGAGTCAGGGAGAGATAGATAGAGAGAGAGAGTGAGAAATAGAGAGAGTGACAGAGAGACAGTGCTAGATAGAGAGGGATTGAGAGACAGAGAGAGATAGAGAGAGAGAGAGATTGAGACAAAGGAGAGACAGATAGAGAGAGTGAGAGACAGGGAGAGGTAGATTCAGAGAGAGTGAGAGACAGGGAGAGATAGTGAGAGATGGAGAGAGATGGGGAGAGAGAGAGAGAGTGTGAGATACCGGCAAAGAAAGACAGAGAGAGACAGTGAGACATGGGAAGATATATATATATATAGAGAGAGAGAGAGAGAGAGAGAGAGAGAGAGATAGACAGCCAGAGAGAGAGAGATTGGGAGAGAAGAGAGAGAGTGAGGGTCAGGGAGAGATAGATAGAGAGAGTGAGAGAATGGAGAGATAGATAGAGAGAGACACAGACAGAAAGAAAGATGGTGAGACAGAGGTAGAGAAAGAGTGTGAGACACAGACAGAAAGAGAGAGGGATTGAGAGAAGGGAGAGATGGATAGAGTGAGAGTGAGAGATGGCGAGAGAGAGAGAGTGAGAGAGACAGGGAGAGACAGATAGAGAGAGAGTGAGAGAAAGGGAGAGATAAGCAGAGAGAGAGGAAAGATAGAGAGAGTGAAAGGGGGAGAGAGAGAAAGAGAGATAATTGGATAGATAGTTGGATAGAGTGAGAGAGAGAGACAGGGAAAGATAGAGAGAGGCAGAGATAGATAGAGAGAGAGAGGTAGAGAGAGATAGAGAGAGTGAGATACCGGGAGATAGAGAGTGAGTCTGTGATACAGGGAGAGATAGAGAGAGTGAGAGGAGGGAGTGATAGGGAGAGGTAGATAGACACAGAGTGAGGCACAGGGAGAGATAGAGAGAGTCAGAGACGGGAAAGATAGATAAAGCGAAAGAGACAGAGAGACAGATAGAGAGAGAGTGAGACAGGGAGAGAGAGAGAGAGAGAGAGAGAGAGAGAGGAATAAATTGGGAGGATGAGACACAGGGAGAGAGAGAGAGTGAGATTGAGACACAGGGAGAGAGAGAGAGTGAGATTGAGGGACAGGGAGAGATAGAGAGGGTGATTGAGAGAAGGGAGAGATAGAGAGGGTGAAATAAGGGAGAGATAGATTTAGAGAGGCTGAGAAACAAGGAGAGATAGGGAGAGAGAGAGAGGTTGACAGAATAGATAGATAGACAGAGTGAGAGAACGGAGTGATAGATAGAGAGATACAGAGAGAGAAGCATGGTCAGATAGAGAGTGAGAGAGAGAGAGACAGAGAGATAGAGAGAGAGAATGAGAGAACGGGGAGATAGCTAGAGAGAGAGAGAGACAGAGAGATAGAGAGTGAGCGTGAGATACTGGGAGAAGTAGAGAGAGTGAGAGAGGAGAGAGATAGTTAGAGAGTGACAGGGAGAGATAGAGAGAGTGAGAGAAGGGAGAGATAGATAGAGAGTGAGAGAGAGAGAGATGGGGAGAGATAGAGAGACTGAGAGTGAGTGATTGAGAGAGAGTAATAAATAGAGAGAGTGACAGAGAGACAGTGATAGATAGAGAGAGATTGAGAGGCAGGGAGAGATAGAGTGAGAGGTTGAGAGAAAGGAGAGACAGATAGAGAGAGTGAGAGACAGGGAGAGATAGAGAGAGAGAGAGAGAGAGAGGGAGAGAGACAGAGAGAAAGATGGTGAGACAGAGGTAGAGAGAGAGAGTGAGAGACAGACAGATAGAGAGAGAGAGAGATTGAGAGAAGGGAGAGATAGAGAGAGTGAGAGATAGAGAAGAGAGTGAGAGACACAGACAAATAGAGAGAGAGATTGAGAGAAGGGAGAGATGGATAGAGTGAGAGTGGGAGTTGGCAAGAGAGAGAGTGAGAGACAGGGAGAGACAGATAGAGAGGGAGTGAAAGAAAAGGAGAGATAGAGAGCAGAAAGATAGAGAGAAAGTGAGAGAGGGGAGAGAGAGAGAGAGAGAGAGCGATAGACAGATAGATAATTGGATAGAGAGAGTGGGAGACTGGGAAAGATAGAGAGAGAGAGAGAGAGGCAGAGATTGATAGAGAGAGACTGAGAGTCAGAGAGAAATAGGGAAAGATAGAGAGAGCGAGAGACAGGGAGAGATAGACAGAGTGAGAGAAGGGAGAGATAGGGAGAGATAGACACAGAGTGAGGCACAGGCAGAGATAGAGAGAGAGAGAGTCAGGGAGAGATAGAGAGAAGATAAATAAAGGGCAAGAGACAGAGAGACAGATAGAGAGAGAGTGAGAGACGGAGAGAGACTGAGAGAAGGGAGCGATAGATAGAGAGAGTGAAAGACAGGGAGAGATAGGTTCAGCGAGAGTGAGAAATGAGGGACAGAGAGTTTCAGAGAGAGCGATAGACAAGGAGAGATAGAAAGTGATAGACAGGGAGAGACAGAGAGAGAGTGATAAACTGGGAGAGATGGAGAGAGAGAGAGAGAGAGAGAGAGAATGATAGACAGGGAGAGATACAGAGAGAGGGGGAGAGAGATAGAGAGGGAGAGATAGAGAGAGAGTGATAGACAGGGAGAGATAGAGAGAGAGAGTGCGATACACAGGGAGAGATAGAGAGAGAGTGATAGACAGGCGAGAGATGGAGAGAGAGTGCGATAGAGATAGACAGGGAGAGATAGAGAGAGAGGGGGAGAGATAGAGAGAGAGATAGAGAGAGAGAGTGATAGACAGGGAGAGATAGAGAGAGAGTGATAGACAGGGAGAGATGGAGAGAGAGGGGGAGAGATAGAGAGAGAGATAGAGAGAGAGAGTGATAGACAGGGAGAGATAGATAGAGAGAGAGGGAGTGCAATAGACAGGGAGAGATAGAGAGAGAGTGATAGACAGGGAGGGATAGAGAGAGAGTGATAGAGATGGACAGGGAGAGATAGAGAGAGAGAGAGCGATTGGCAGCAAGAGATAGAAAGAGCGATAGACAGGGAGAGATAGAGAGGGAGAGTGATAGAGAGATAGAGCGAGAGAGCAATAGACAGAGAGAGACAGAGAGAGCGATGACAGGAAGAGATAGAGAGAGAGTGATAAACAGGGAGAGATAGAGACATAGAGAGAGAGAGTGCAATAGACTGGGAGAGATAGAGAGAGAGAGTGTGATAGACAGGGAGAGAGAGAGAGAGAGTGATAGACAGGGAGAGATAGACAGAGAGAGTGTGATAGACAGGGAGAGAGAGAGAGAGAGTGATAGACAGGGAGAGATAGACAGAGAGAGTGTGATAGACAGGGAGAGAGAGAGAGAGAGTGATAGACAGGGAGAGATAGAGAGAGAGTGATAGACAGGGAGAGATAGAGAGAGAGAGGGGGAGACAGATAGAGAGGGAGAGATAGAGAGACAGACCGATCGACAAGGAGAGAGAGAGAGAAGTGGGAGACAGGGAGAGATAGAGAGAGAGAGAGAGAGAGAGAGATAGACAGGGAGAGATATAGAGAGAGGGAGAGAGAGTGAGAGACATGGAGAGAGAGAGAGAGAGAGAGATAGACAGGGAGAGATATAGAGAGAGGGAGAGAGAGGGAGAGACAGGGAGAGATAGAGAGAGAGAGAGAGAGAGAGAGAGAGAGAGAAAGGGACAGTTAGGGAGAGAGAGATTGAGGGAAGGGAGACATGGAGAGAGTGAGGGGAAGAGAAGGGTGAGAGAGAGAGAGAAAGAGAGACAGACAGAGACAGGGAGAGATAGATAGGGAGAGAGAGATGGGGAGAGAGAGAGAGAGAGAGAGAGAGAGTGAGACATGGAGACAATGATAGAGAGAGAGTGAGAGACAGGGAGAGATAGATAGAGTGAGAAACAGGAAGAGATAGAGTGAGAGTGAGAGTGAGAGAAGGGTGGGACAGGGAGAGAGAGTGAGAGACAGAGAGAGGTAGAGAGAGAGAGATTGACAGACCGGGACAGACAGAGAGAAGGGAGAGATAGAGAGAGTGAAGGAAGGGAGGAATAGATTCAGAGTGGGTGAGAGAAAAAGAGAGAGAGAGAGAGAGAGAGAGTCAGGGAGCGAGAGTGAGAGTTAGGCAGGGGTAGATGGAGAGATTGAGAGAAGGGAGAGATTGGGAGAGCTAGAAAGAGAGAGAGAATGAGAGACAGAGAGAGAGAAATTGAGAGAAGGGAGAGAATGATTGAGAGAGAGAGAGTGAGATCGGGAAAGATAGAGAGAGTGAGTGAGAGACTGGGAGAGGCAGATAGAGACAGATAGAGAGAGGGAGAGATAGACAGAGAGAGAGGGGGGTGAAGGCAGAGAGAGAGTTAGATCGATAGAGTGAGACACAAGGAGAGACAGAGAGAGTGAGAAACAGGAAGAGATAGAGTGAGAGTGAGAGATAGGGAGTGATAGAGAGAGAGAGTGATAGACAGGGAGAGATAGAGAGACAGAGGGACAGACATGGAGAGATAGAGAGAGTGAGAGACAGGGAGAGATAGAGAGAGAGAGAGTGCGATAGACAGGGAGAGGTAGAGAGAGAGTGATAGGGAGAGATAGAGAGAGAGAGTGTGATGGACAGGGAGAGATAGAGAGACAGGGCTATAGACAAGGAGAGATAGAGAGAGGGTGATAGACAGTGAGAGATGGAGAGAGATAGAGAGAGAGAGTGTGATGGACAGGGAGAGATAGAGAGAGTGATAAACTGGGAGAGATAGAGAGACAGGGCTATAGACAAGGAGAGATAGAGAGAGAGAGAGTGCTTGACAGGGAGAGACCGAGAGAGAGAGTGATAGACAGGGAGAGATAGAGAGAGAGCGATAGAGATAGACAGGGAGAGATAGACAGAGAGAGTGATAGACAGGAGGACAAAGAGAGAGAGAGAGCGATAGAGATAGACAGGGAGATATAGAGAGCGCGACAGACAGGGAGAGATAGAGTGAGAGAGCGATAGACAGGGAGAGATAGAGAGTGATAGACAGGAAGAGATAGAGCGAGAGAGCGATAGACAGAGAGAGCGATAGACATGAAGAGATAGAGAGAGAGAGTGAGAGACAGGGAGAGATAGAGAAAGAGAGTGATAGACAGGGAGAGACAAAGAGAGAGAGAGAGAGAGAGTGTGAGAGACAGGGAGTGATAGATACAGAGACTGAGAGACAGGGAGAGAGTGAGAGAGAGAGTGATAGACAGAGAGAGATAGAGAGAGAGAGTGATAGAGATGGATAGGGAGAGATAGAGAGAGAGAGCAATAGACAGGGAGAGATAGAGAGAGAGTGATAGACAGGCGAGAAATGGAGAGAGAGAGAGGGAGAGAGATAGAGAGAGAGAGTGATAGACAGGGAGAGAGAGAGAGAGAGTGATGGACAGGGAGAGATAGAGAGAGAGAGAGCGTGATAGACAGGGAGAGATAGAGAGAGAGGGAGAGAGAGCGACAGACAGGGAGAGATAGAGTGCGAGAGCGATAGACAGGGAGAGATAGAGAGCGATAGACAGGAAGAGATAGAGCGAGAGAGCGATAGACAGAGAGAGTGATAGACATGAAGAGATAGAGAGAGAGGGTGACAGACAGGGAGGGATAGATACAGAGACTGAGAGACAGAGAGAGAGAGAGAGAGAGTGAGAGACAGGGAGTGATAGAGAGAGAGTGATAGACAGACAGAGAGAGAGAGAGGGATAGACAGGGAGAGATGGAGAGATAGAGAGAGAGTGATAGACAGGGAGAGATAGAGAGAGAGAGAGTGCAATAGACAGGGAGAGATAGAGAGAGAGTGATAGACAGGGAGAGAGTGTTGGACAGGGAGAGATAGAGAGAGAGAGGGAGAGAGATAGAGAGAGAGTGATAAACTGGGAGAGATAGAGAGACAGGGCTATAGACAAGGAGAGATAGAGAGAGAGTGATAGACAGTGAGAGATGGAGAGGGAGAGAGGGAGAGAGATAGACAGGGAGAGACAGAGAGAGAGTGATAGACAAAGAGTGATAGACAAAGAGAGATAGAGAGAGAGAGCGATAGAGATAGACAGGGAGAGATAGAGAGAGAGAGTGATAGACAGGGAGAGATAAGAGAGAGGGGGAGAGAGATAGACAGGGAGAGATATATATAGAGAAAGAGAGTGAGAGACAGAGTGAGAGACAGGGAGAGATAGAGAGAGAGAGAGAGAGAGAGAGAAAGGGACAGTTAGGGAGAGAGAGATTGAGGGAAGGGAGACATGGAGAGAGTGAGGGGAAGAGAAGGGTGAGAGAGAGAGAGAGAGAGAGAGACAGACAGAGACAGGGAGAGATAGATAGGGAGAGAGAGATGGGGAGAGATAGAGAGAGAGAGAGAGAGTGAGACATGGAGAGAATGATAGAGAGAGAGTGAGAGACAGAGAGAGAGAGAGAGTGTGTGAGAGACAGGGAGTGATAGATACAGAGACTGAGAGACAGGGAGAGAGAGTGATAGACAGAGAGAGATAGAGAGAGAGTGATAGATAGAGAGAGAGAGAGAGTGATTGACAGGAAGAGACCGAGAGAGAGAGTGATAGACAGTGAGAGATGGAGAGAGAGAGAGAGAGAGGGAGATAGACAGGGAGAGATAAAGAGTGAGCGATAGAGATAGACAGGGAGAGACAGAAAGAGAGAGTGATAGACAGGAGGAAAAAGAGAGAGAGAGAGAACGATAGAGATAGACAGCGAGAGATAGAGAGAGAGAGCGATAAACAGGGAGAGATAGAGAGCGATAGACAGGAAGAGATAGAGCGAGAGAGCGATAGACAGAGAAAGCGATAGACATGAAGAGATAGAGAGAGAGAGTGATAGACAGGGAGTGATAGATACAGAGACTGAGAGACAGGGAGAGAGAGATAGAGAGAGAGAGTGAGAGATGGAGTGAGAGAGAGTGAGGGAGATAGACAGAGAGAGATTGAGAGAGAGCGATTGAGATAGACAGGGAGAGATAGACAGGGAGAGATAGACAGGGAGAGTGATAGTTAGGAGGAAAGAGAGAGAGCGACAGAGACAGACACAGACAGGGAGAGACAGAGAGAGAGAGCGATAGACAGGGAGAGATAGAGAGCAATAGACAGGAAGAGATAGAGCGAGAGAGAGATAGACAGGGAGAGCGATAGACATGAAAAGATAGAGAGAGAGAGTGACAGACAGGGAGAGATAGAGAGAGAGAGTGATAGACATGGAGAGATAGAGAGAGAGAGTGATAGACAGGGAGAGAGAGAGAGAGAGAGATAGACAGGGAGAGATATAGAGAGTGAGGGAGAGATATACACGGAGAGATAGAGAGAAAGTGTGATAGGGAGAGTTAGAGAGAAAGAGTGATAGACAGGGAGTGATAGAGAGAGAGCAATAGACAGGGAAATAGAGCGGGAGAGATAGAACGAGAGTGGTAGACAGTGAGAGAGAGAGAGAGAAAGATTGATAGACAGGGAGAGATAGATACAGAGACTGAGAGAGAGGGAGAGAGAGATAGATAGTGAGAGTGATAGACAGGGAGAGATGGAGAGAATGAGTGACAGGGCGAGATAGAGAGAGAGTGATAGACAGGGAGTGATAGAGAGAGAGTGAGAGACGGGGAGAGATAAAGAGAGAGAGGGAGAGAGATAGACAGGGAGAGATAGAGAGAGAGAGAGCGATAGACAGGGAAAAAGAGAGAGTGAGCGCGATAGAGATAGATAGGGAGAGATAGAGAGACAGAGGGATAGACCAGGAGAGATAGAGAGAGAGAGTGATAGACAGGGAGAGATAAAGAGAGAGTGATAGATGCGAGAGATGGAGCGAGAGAGGGAGAGAGATAGAGAGAGAGAGTGATAGACAGGGAGAGATAAAGAGCGAGAGGGAGAGAGATAGACAGGGAGAGATAGAGAGAGAGAGTGATAGACAGGGAGAGATAGAGTGTTAGACCAATAGACAGGGAGAGATAGAGAGAATGAGCGACAGATAGAGACAGAGAGAGAGAGCGATAGACAGGGAGAGATAGAGAGAGAGAGTGATTGACAGGGGAGAGATGGAGAGAGAGGGAGAGAGATAGACAGGGAGAGATAGTGTGAGAGAGTGAGAGAGTGATAGACAGTGAGAGATAGAGAGATAGAGAGAGAGCACGATAGTGATAGACAGGGAGAGATAGAGAGACACAGGCATAGACAAGGAGAGATAGAGAGAGAGAGAGTGGTAGACAGGGAGAGAGAGATAGAGAGATAGACAGGGAGAGAGAGGGAGAGATAGATACAGAGTCTGAGAGAGAGGGAGAGAGAGATAGATAGAGAGAGTGATAGACAGGAGGGATAGAGAGAGTGATAGACAGGGAGAGATAGAGAGAGGGAGAGCGAGAGGGGAGAGATAGAGAGAGAGAGTGATAGACATGGAGAGATAGAGAGAGAGTGATAGACAGGGAGTGATAGAGAGAGAGAGTGATAGACAGGGAGAGATAGAGAGAGAGTGATAGACAGGAGAGATAGAGATGGCGATAGACAGGGAGAGATAGAGAGAGTGAGACAGGGAGAGACAGAGAGAGAGAGAGAGTGATAGACAGAGAGAGATAGAGAGAGTGAGAGACAGGGAGAGACAGAGAGAGAGTGATAGACAGGGAGAGATAGAGTGAGAGAGCGATAGACAGGGAGAGATAGAGAGAGAGTGATAGACATGGAGAGATAGAGAGAGAGAGAGAGTGCGATAGACAGGGAGAGATAGAGAGAGAGAGAGAGTGATAGACATGGAGAGATAGAGAGAGAGAGTGCGATAGACTGGGAGAAATAGAGAGAGAGAGTGAAAGACAGGGGAGAGATGGAGAGAGAGAGAGAGAGGGAGAGAGATAGACAGGGAGAGATAGAGAAAGAGAGTGAGAGAGTGATAGCGAGAGATAGAGAGATAGAGAGAGCGCGCGATAGAGATAGACAAGGAGAGATAGAGAGAGAGAGAGTGATAGGCAGGAAGAGATGGAGAGAGAGAGCGTGATAGAGATAGACAGGGAGAGAGAGTGAGAGACAGGGAGAGATAGTGAGAGAGATAGACTGGGAGAGATAGAGAGAGAGAGTGAAAGACAGGGAGAGATAGAGAGAGAGTGATAGACAGGGGAGAGATAGAGAGAGAGAGGGAGAGAGATAGACAGTGAGAGATAGAGAGAGAGAGAGCGATTGACAGGGAGAGATAGAGAGCGACAGACAGGGAGAGATAGAGTGAGAGAGCGATAGACAGGGAGAGAGAGAGAGAGAGAGAGAGAGTGAGAGACAGATAGAGATAGAGAGAATGAGCGACAGGGAGAGATAGAGAGAGAGAGTGAAAGACAGGGGAGAGATAGAGAGAGAGCACGATAGAGATAGACAGGGAGCGATAGAGAGACACAGGCATAGACAAGGAGAGATAGAGAGAGAGAGTGATAGGCAGGAAGAGATGGAGAGAGAGAGGGAGGGAGATAGACAGGGAGAGATAGAGAGAGCGCTAGAGGGGAGAGATAGAGAGAGAGAGAGTGATAGACAGGGAGAGATAGAGAGAGAGAGAGTGATAGACAGGGAGAGACCGAGAGAGAGAGTGATAGACAGGGAGAGATAGAGAGAGAGAGTGATAGACAGGGAGAGATAGAGAGAGAGAGAGCGAGAGGGCGATAGAGATAGACAGGGAGAGATAGAGAGAGAGAGAGAGAGAGAGGGAGGGACAGGGAGAGACAGGGAGCGAGAGAGAGAGAGAGACAGGGAGGGACAGGGAGAGAGAGAGAGAGAGAGGGAGGGACAGGGAGCGACAGGGAGCGAGAGAGAGAGAGAGACAGGGAGGGACAGGGAGAGAGAGAGAGAGAGAGAGGGAGGGACAGGGAGGGACAGGGAGAGAGAGAGAGAGAGACAGGGAGGGACAGGGAGAGAGAGAGAGAGAGAGAGAGGGAGGGACAGGGAGGCACAGGGAGCAAGAGAGAGAGAGAGACAGGGAGGGACAGGGAGAGAGAGAGAGAGAGAGAGGGAGGGACAGGGAGGGACAGGGAGCAAGAGAGAGAGAGAGACAGGGAGGGACAGGGAGAGAGAGAGAGAGAGAGAGAGGGAGGGACAGGGAGGGACAGGGAGCGAGAGAGAGAGAGAGAGGGAGGGACAGGGAGCGAGAGAGAGAGAGACAGGGAGGGACAGGGAGAGAGAGAGAGAGAGAGAGAGGGAGGGACAGGGAGCGAGAGAGAGAGAGAGACAGGGAGGGACAGGGAGAGAGAGAGAGAGAGAGAGGGACAGGGAGAGACAGGGAGCGAGAGAGAGAGAGAGAGACAGGGAGGGACAGGGAGCGAGAGAGAGAGAGACAGGGAGGGACAGGGAGAGACAGGGAGCGAGAGAGAGAGAGAGACAGGGAGGGACAGGGAGAGAGAGAGAGAGAGAGACAGGGAGGGACAGGGAGCGAGAGAGAGAGAGAGACAGGGAGGGACAGGGAGAGAGAGAGAGAGAGAGGGAGGGACAGGGAGAGACAGGGAGCGAGAGAGAGAGAGAGAGACAGGGAGGGACAGGGAGCGAGAGAGAGAGAGAGACAGGGAGGGACAGGGAGAGACAGGGAGCGAGAGAGAGAGAGAGACAGGGAGGGACAGGGAGCGAGAGAGAGGGAGGGACAGGGAGAGACAGGGAGCGAGAGAGAGAGAGAGACAGGGAGGGACAGGGAGAGAGAGAGAGAGAGAGAGAGGGAGGGACAGGGAGAGACAGGGAGCGAGAGAGAGAGAGAGACAGGGAGGGACAGGGAGAGAGAGAGAGAGAGAGAGGGAGGGACAGGGAGAGACAGGGAGCGAGAGAGAGAGAGAGAGACAGGGAGGGACAGGGAGCGAGAGAGAGAGAGAGAGAGGGAGGGACAGGGAGAGAGAGAGAGAGAGAGAGGGAGGGACAGGGAGAGAGAGAGAGAGAGAGAGGGAGGGACAGGGAGAGACAGGGAGCGAGAGAGAGAGAGAGAGAGACAGGGAGGGACAGGGAGGGAGAGAGAGAGAGAGAGAGGGAGGGACAGGGAGAGACAGGGAGCGAGAGAGAGAGAGAGACAGGGAGGGACAGGGAGAGAGAGAGAGAGAGAGAGGGAGGGACAGGGAGAGACAGGGAGCGAGAGAGAGAGAGAGAGACAGGGAGGGACAGGGAGAGAGAGAGAGAGAGGGAGGGACAGGGAGGGACAGGGAGCGAGAGAGAGAGAGAGACAGGGAGGGACAGGGAGCGAGAGAGAGAGAGAGGGACAGGGAGAGAGAGAGAGAGAGAGAGAGAGAGGGAGAGGGAGGGAGAGGGAGGGACAGGGAGCGAGAGAGAGAGAGAGAGAGACAGGGAGGGACAGGGAGGGACAGGGAGAGAGAGAGAGAGAGAGGGACAGGGAGAGAGAGAGAGAGAGAGACAGGGAGAGATGGAGAGAGAGTGAGATAGAGAGAGATAGTGAGGGACAGGGAGAGAGAGAGAGAGAGAGACAGGGCAGACAGGGAGGGAGAGAGAGAGAGACAGAAAGAGAAAGGCAGAGATAGATAGATAGAGATTGCAAGTTAGGGTTAGATAGATTGAGACTGTGGGAAAGAGAGAGATAGATAAAGAGAGGGAGGGAGAGGGAGAGATAAATACAGGGAGAGAGTAGTGACAGGGAGAGGTAGATAGACAGAATGACAGATAAGGAGAGATAGAGAGAGAGACAGAGAGAGGGCCAGGTAGAGAGTGAGAGAGAGACAGGGATAGATGGACATACAGTGGGAGACAGGGAGAGATAGAGTGAAAAAGAGAGAGAGACAGGGAGAGAGAGATAGAGAAAGAGTGAGACTTAGGGATAGATAGATAGAGACTGAGGGAAAAGGAGAGATAGATAGATAGAGAAAGGGATAGACAGATAGTGAGAGACTGGGATAGATGTGTAGGGAGGTACATATCGGAAAGAGTGAGAGATAGATAGAGAGAGTGTGAGAGACGGAGAGATAGATGGAGAGTGGATGAGAGACGAGAGATAGATAGACAGTGAGAGAGACAGGGAGTGATAGAGAGAGAGAGAGTGAGAGACAGGGAGTGATAGAGAGAGAAAGAGTGAGAGACAGGGAGTGATAGAGAGAGAGAGAGAGAGAGACAGGGAGTGATAGAGAGAGAGAGAGAGAGACAGGGAGTGATAGAGAGAGAGAGAGAGAGAGGGAGGGACAGGGAGCGAGAGAGAGAGAGAGACAGGGAGGGACAGGGAGAGAGAGAGAGAGAGAGAGAGGGACAGGGAGAGACAGGGAGCGAGAGAGAGAGAGAGAGACAGGGAGGGACAGGGAGCGAGAGAGAGAGAGACAGGGAGGGACAGGGAGAGACAGGGAGCGAGAGAGAGAGAGAGACAGGGAGGGACAGGGAGAGAGAGAGAGAGAGAGACAGGGAGGGACAGGGAGCGAGGGAGAGAGAGAGACAGGGAGGGACAGGGAGAGAGAGAGAGAGAGAGAGGGAGGGACAGGGAGAGACAGGGAGCGAGAGAGAGAGAGAGAGACAGGGAGGGACAGGGAGCGAGAGAGAGAGAGAGACAGGGAGGGACAGGGAGAGACAGGGAGCGAGAGAGAGAGAGAGACAGGGAGGGACAGGGAGCGAGAGAGAGGGAGGGACAGGGAGAGACAGGGAGCGAGAGAGAGAGAGAGACAGGGAGGGACAGGGAGAGAGAGAGAGAGAGAGAGAGGGAGGGACAGGGAGAGACAGGGAGCGAGAGAGAGAGAGAGAGACAGGGAGGGACAGGGAGAGAGAGAGAGAGAGAGAGGGAGGGACAGGGAGAGACAGGGAGCGAGAGAGAGAGAGAGAGACAGGGAGGGACAGGGAGCGAGAGAGAGAGAGAGAGAGGGAGGGACAGGGAGAGAGAGAGAGAGAGAGAGGGAGGGACAGGGAGAGAGAGAGAGAGAGAGAGGGAGGGACAGGGAGAGACAGGGAGCGAGAGAGAGAGAGAGAGAGAGACAGGGAGGGACAGGGAGGGAGAGAGAGAGAGAGAGAGGGAGGGACAGGGAGAGACAGGGAGCGAGAGAGAGAGAGAGACAGGGAGGGACAGGGAGAGAGAGAGAGAGAGAGAGGGAGGGACAGGGAGAGACAGGGAGCGAGAGAGAGAGAGAGAGACAGGGAGGGACAGGGAGAGAGAGAGAGAGAGAGAGGGAGGGACAGGGAGGGACAGGGAGCGAGAGAGAGAGAGAGACAGGGAGGGACAGGGAGCGAGAGAGAGAGAGAGGGACAGGGAGAGAGAGAGAGAGAGAGAGAGAGAGAGGGAGAGGGAGGGACAGGGAGGGACAGGGAGCGAGAGAGAGAGAGAGAGAGACAGGGAGGGACAGGGAGGGACAGGGAGAGAGAGAGAGAGAGAGGGACAGGGAGAGAGAGAGAGAGAGAGACAGGGAGAGATGGAGAGAGAGTGAGATAGAGAGAGATAGTGAGGGACAGGGAGAGAGAGAGAGAGAGAGACAGGGCAGACAGGGAGGGAGAGAGAGAGAGACAGAAAGAGAAAGGCAGAGATAGATAGATAGAGATTGCAAGTTAGGGTTAGATAGATTGAGACTGTGGGAAAGAGAGAGATAGATAAAGAGAGGGAGGGAGAGGGAGAGATAAATACAGGGAGAGAGTAGTGACAGGGAGAGGTAGATAGACAGAATGACAGATAAGGAGAGATAGAGAGAGAGACAGAGAGAGGGCCAGGTAGAGAGTGAGAGAGAGACAGGGATAGATGGACATACAGTGGGAGACAGGGAGAGATAGAGTGAAAAAGAGACAGGGAGAGAGAGATAGAGAAAGGCCGAGATAGATAGAGAGAGAGAGAGAGAGAGAGACTGCGAGTTAGGGATAGATAGATAGAGACTGTGGGAAAGGGAGCGATAGATAGAGAAAGGGAGAGACAGGGAGAGATAGATTGAGAGCGAGTGAGATACAGGGAGAGATAGAAAGAGTGAGAGATAAGGAGAGATAGAGAGTGAGAAAGGGGGAGAGAGAGAGAGACAGGGAGAGAGAAAGAGAGAGAGAGAGAGACAGGGAGAGAGAGAGAGAGAGAGAGAGAGAGAGAGAGACAGGGAGAGAGAAAGAGAGAGAGAGAGAGAGACAGGGAGAGAGAAAGAGAGAGAGAGAGAGAGACAGGGAGAGAGAAAGAGAGAGAGAGAGAGAGACAGGGAGAGAGAAAGAGAGAGAGAGAGAGAGAGAGACAGGGAGAGAGAGATAGAGAAAGAGTGAGACTTAGGGATAGATAGATAGAGACTGAGGGAAAAGGAGAGATAGATAGATAGAGAAAGGGATAGACAGATAGTGAGAGACTGGGATAGATGGGGAGGGAGGTACATATCGGGATAGATAGAGAGAGTGTGAGAGACGGAGAGATAGATGGAGAGTGGATGAGAGACGAGAGATAGATAGACAGTGAGAGAGACAGGGAGTGATAGAGAGAGAGAGAGAGAGAGAGAGAGTGAGAGTGACAAGGAGAGATACAGAGACAGTGAGAGATAGAGAGAGAGAGACAGAGTTGGAGAGAAGCAGGGAGAGGTAGAGAGAGAGAGTGAGAGACGGAGAGATAGAGAGAGTGAGAGAGAGAGAGACAGGGAGAGGTAGAAAGTAAGAGAAGGGAAAGATAGAGAGAGAGAGAGAGAGAGACTGGGAGTGATAGAGAGTGAGACAGAGATAGAGAGAGAGAGAGAGAGACTGGGAGTGATAGAGAGTGAGACAGAGATAGAGAGAGGGAGTGTGAGAGATAGAGAGAGAGTGAGAGACATGGAGAGAGAGAATGAGAAGGGAGAGATAGATAGAGTGAGAGAATAGAGAGACAAAGAGAGAGGGTGAGAGACAGGGAGAGAAACAGAAAGAAATTGAGAGAAGGGAGAGATAGATAGAGAGAGGGACAGGGAGAGATAGATAGAGAGAGGGACAGGGAGAGATAGATAGAGAGAGGGACAGGGAGAGATAGATAGAGAGAGGGACAGGGAGAGGGGGAGAAAGAGAGAGGGACAGGGAGAGATTGGTTGAGAGTGAGAGTGAGAGGGAGAGAGACAGGGAGAGATAGAGAGAGTGAGGGAAGGGAGAGAGGAGGAGAGAAAGGGTAAGGTAGAGAGAGAGAGAGAGAGAGAGACAGGGAGAGATGGGGGGGAGAGAGACAGACACAGAGAGAGAGAGAGGGAGGGACAGGGAGAGAGAGAGAGAGAGAGAGACAGAGAGAGAGAGAGACACAGGGATATATATGAGAGGGACAGAGAGAACAAGAGATAGATAGAGAAAGAGTGGGAGACAGGGAGAGATGGAGAGAGAGAGGGACAGTAAGGGACTGGGAGAGAGAGAGAGACAGTGAGGGACAGGGGGAGAGAGAGAGAGAGACAGGGAGTGAGAGGGGGAGAGAGAGAGAGAGACAGGGAGTGGAGGGGGAGAGAGAGAGACAGTGAGGGACAGGGGGAGAGAGAGAGACAGTGAGGGACAGGGGGAGAGAGAGAGAGAGACAGGGAGTGAGAGGGGGAGAGAGAGAGAGAGACAGGGAGTGAGAGGGGGAGAGAGAGAGAGAGACAGGGAGTGAGAGGGGGAGAGAGAGAGAGAGACAGGGAGTGATAGAGAGAGAGAGAGAGACAGGGAGTGAGAGGGGGAGACGGGGGAGAAAGAGAAAGAGAGAGAGAGTGAGAGAGAGAGAGAGAATGAGAGACAGGGAGCGATAGAGTGAGTGACGGTGAAATAGATATAGACAAGAGCGGGAGATGGAGAGAGGTGAATAGAGAGAGAGAGAAAGAGAGAGACAGTGAGGGACAGAGAAAAGAGAGAGAGAGACATGGAGAGATAGAGAGAGAGAGAGAGAGAGAGTGAGACACCGGCAGAGACAGATGGAGAGATGGAGAGAGAGGGATTGACAGACTGGGAGAGTTAGAGAGACAGAGATAGAGTGAGAGAGACAGGGAGAGATAGATGGAAAGAGAGTGAGAGATCAATAGAGAAGAGAGAGTGAGAGTCAGGGAGAGATAGATAGAGAGAGAGAGTGAGAAATAGAGAGAGTGACAGAGAGACAGTGCTAGATAGAGAGGGATTGAGAGACAGAGAGAGATAGAGAGAGAGAGAGATTGAGACAAAGGAGAGACAGATAGAGAGAGTGAAAGACAGGGAGAGGTAGATTCAGAGAGAGTGAGAGACAGGGAGAGATAGTGAGAGATGGAGAGAGATGGGGAGAGAGAGAGAGAGTGTGAGATACCGGCAAAGAAAGACAGAGAGAGACAGTGAGACATGGGAAGATATATATATATATAGAGAGAGAGAGAGAGAGAGAGAGAGAGAGAGAGAGAGAGAGATAGACAGCCAGAGAGAGAGAGATTGGGAGAGAAGAGAGAGAGTGAGGGTCAGGGAGAGATAGATAGAGAGAGTGAGAGAATGGAGAGATAGATAGAGAGAGACACAGACAGAAAGAAAGATGGTGAGTCAGAGGTAGAGAAAGAGTGTGAGACACAGACAGAAAGAGAGAGGGATTGAGAGAAGGGAGAGATGGATAGAGTGAGAGTGAGAGATGGCGAGAGAGAGAGAGTGAGAGAGACAGGGAGAGACAGATAGAGAGAGAGTGAGAGAAAGGGAGAGATAAGCAGAGAGAGAGGAAAGATAGAGAGAGTGAAAGGGGGAGAGAGAGAAAGAGAGATAATTGGATAGATAGTTGGATAGAGTGAGAGAGAGAGACAGGGAAAGATAGAGAGAGGCAGAGATAGATAGAGAGAGAGAGGTAGAGAGAGATAGAGAGAGTGAGATACCGGGAGATAGAGAGTGAGTCTGTGATACAGGGAGAGATAGAGAGAGTGAGAGGAGGGAGTGATAGGGAGAGGTAGATAGACACAGAGTGAGGCACAGGGAGAGATAGAGAGAGTCAGAGACGGGAAAGATAGATAAAGCGAAAGAGACAGAGAGACAGATAGAGAGAGAGTGAGACAGGGAGAGAGAGAGAGAGAGAGAGAGAGAGAGAGAGAGAGAGAGTGAGAGAGAGAGTGAGAGAGAGAGAGAGTGAGAGACATGGAGAGATAGAGAGAGTCAGAGACGGGAAAGATAGATAAAGCGAAAGAGACAGAGAGACAGATAGAGAGAGAGTGAGACAGGGAGAGATAGAGTGATTGAGAGAAGGGAGATAGAGAGTGAGAGAGAGAGAGAGTGAGAGACATGGAGAGATAGAGACAGAGATTGAGAGACCGGGGGAGAGAGAGAGAGAGAGAGAGAGGAATAAATTGGGAGGATGAGACACAGAGAGAGAGAGAGTGAGATTGAGGGACAGGGAGAGATAGAGAGGGTGATTGAGAGAAGGGAGAGATAGAGAGGGTGAAATAAGGGAGAGATAGATTTAGAGAGGCTGAGAAACAAGGAGAGATAGGGAGAGAGAGAGAGGTTGACAGAATAGATAGATAGACAGAGTGAGAGAACGGAGTGATAGATAGAGAGATACAGAGAGAGAAGCATGGTCAGATAGAGAGTGAGAGAGAGAGAGACAGAGAGATAGAGAGAGAGAATGAGAGAACGGGGAGATAGCTAGAGAGAGAGAGAGACAGAGAGATAGAGAGTGAGCGTGAGATACTGGGAGAAGTAGAGAGAGTGAGAGAGGAGAGAGATAGTTAGAGAGTGACAGGGAGAGATAGAGAGAGTGAGAGAAGGGAGAGATAGATAGAGAGTGAGAGAGAGAGAGATGGGGAGAGATAGAGAGACTGAGAGTGAGTGATTGAGAGAGAGTAATAAATAGAGAGAGTGACAGAGAGACAGTGATAGATAGAGAGAGAGTGAGAGACAGGGAGAGATAGAGAGAGTGAGAGACAGGGAGAGATAGAGAGAGAGAGAGAGAGGGAGAGAGAGAGACAGAGAGAAAGATGGTGAGACAGAGGTAGAGAGAGAGAGTGAGAGACAGACAGATAGAGAGAGAGAGAGATTGAGAGAAGGGAGAGATAGAGAGAGTGAGAGATAGAGAAGAGAGTGAGAGACACAGACAAATAGAGAGAGAGATTGAGAGAAGGGAGAGATGGATAGAGTGAGAGTGGGAGTTGGCAAGAGAGAGAGTGAGAGACAGGGAGAGACAGATAGAGAGGGAGTGAAAGAAAAGGAGAGATAGAGAGCAGAAAGATAGAGAGAAAGTGAGAGAGGGGAGAGAGAGAGAGAGCGCGATAGACAGATAGATAATTGGATAGAGAGAGTGGGAGACTGGGAAAGATAGAGAGAGAGAGAGAGGCAGAGATTGATAGAGAGAGACTGAGAGTCAGAGAGAAATAGAGAAAGATAGAGAGAGTGAGAGACAGGGAGAGATAGACAGAGTGAGAGAAGGGAGAGATAGGGAGAGATAGACACAGAGTGAGGCACAGGCAGAGATAGAGAGAGAGAGAGTCAGGGAGAGATAGAGAGAAGATAAATAAAGGGCAAGAGACAGAGAGATAGATAGAGAGAGAGTGAGAGACGGAGAGAGATAGAGAGAGAGAGTGAGAGAAGGGAGCGATAGAGAGAGTGAAAGACAGGGAGAGATAGGTTCAGCGAGAGTGAGAAATGAGGGACAGAGAGTTTCAGAGAGAGCGATAGACAAGGAGAGATAGAAAGTGATAGACAGGGAGAGAAAGAGAGAGAGTGATAAACTGGGAGAGATGGAGAGAGAAAGAGAGAGAGAGAATGATAGACAGGGAGAGATACAGAGAGAGGGGGAGAGAGATAGAGAGGGAGAGATAGAGAGAGTGTGTGATAGACAGGGAGAGATAGAGAGAGAGAGTGCGATACACAGGGAGAGATAGAGAGAGAGTGATAGACAGGCGAGAGATGGAGAGAGAGTGCGATAGAGATAGACAGGGAGAGATAGAGAGAGAGGGGGAGAGATAGAGAGAGAGATAGAGAGAGAGAGTGATAGACAGGGAGAGATAGAGAGAGAGTGATAGACAGGGAGAGATGGAGAGAGAGGGGGAGAGATAGAGAGAGAGAGATAGAGAGAGAGAGTGATAGACAGGGAGAGATAGATAGAGAGAGAGGGAGTGCAATAGACAGGGAGAGATAGAGAGAGAGTGATAGACAGGGAGGGATAGAGAGAGAGTGATAGAGATGGACAGGGAGAGATAGAGAGAGAGAGAGAGCGATTGGCAGCAAGAGATAGAAAGAGCGATAGACAGGGAGAGATAGAGAGGGAGAGTGATAGAGAGATAGAGCGAGAGAGCAATAGACAGAGAGAGACAGAGAGAGCGATGACAGGAAGAGATAGAGAGAGAGTGATAAACAGGGAGAGATAGAGACATAGAGAGAGAGAGTGCAATAGACTGGGAGAGATAGAGAGAGAGAGTGTGATAGACAGGGAGAGAGAGAGAGAGTGATAGACAGGGAGAGATAGACAGAGAGAGTGATAGACAGGGAGAGATAGAGAGAGAGCGATAGACAGGGAAAAAGAGAGAGTGAGCGCGATAGAGATAGATAGGGAGAGATAGAGAGACAGAGGGATAGACCAGGAGAGATAGAGAGAGAGAGTGATAGACAGGGAGAGATATAGAGAGAGAGAGGGGAGAGATAGAGAGGGAGAGATAGAGAGAGAGAGTGATAGACAGGGAGAGATAAAGAGAGAGTGATAGACGCGAGAGATGGAGCGAGAGAGGGAGAGAGAGAGTGATAGACAGGGAGAGATAGAGAGAGAGGTAGAGAGAGATAGACAGGGAGAGATAGAGAGAGGGAGCGCAAGAGGGGAGAGATGGAGAGAGAGCGATAGACAGGGAGAGATAGAGAGAGAGTGAGAGACATGGAGAGATAGAGAGAGAGAGTGAGAGACATGGAGAGATAAAGAGAGATAGAGAGAGAGAGTAATAGACATGGAGAGAGAGAGAGAGAGATAGACAGGGAGAGATATAGAGAGTGAGGGAGAGATATAGATGGAGAGATAGAGAGAAAGTGTGATAGACAGGGAGAGATAGAGAGAGAGCAATAGACAGGGAGAAATAGAGCGGTAGAGATAGAGAGAACGAGAGTGGTAGACAGGGAGAGATAGAGAGAGAGAGCGATAGACAGGGAGAGATAGAGTGAGAGAGCGATAGACAGGGAGAGATAGAGAGAGAGTGATAGAAATGGAGAGATAGAGAGAGAGAGTGATAGACATGGAGAGATGGAGAGATAGAGAGAGAGTGCGATAGACATGGAGAGATAGAGAGAGAGAGAGTGATAGACAGGTAGAGACAGAGAGAGAGAGAGTGAGAGACAGGGAGAGATAGAGAGAGAGGGAGAGAGACAGACTGGGAGAAATAGAGAGAGAGAGTGAAAGACAGGGGAGAGATGGAGAGAGAGAGAGAGGGAGAGAGATAGACAGGGAGAGATAGAGAGAGGGAGAGATAGACAGGGAGAGATAACGAGAGAGAGGGGGAGAGAGATAGAGACGGAGAGATAGAGAGAGTGATAGGGAGAGATAGAGAGAGAGTGCGATAGACAGGGAGAGATAGAGAGAGAGGGAGAGAGATAGAGAGAGACAGTGAGAGATAGGGAGAGAGAGTGATAGGGAGAGATAGAGAGAGAGGGAGAGATAGAGAGAGACAGTGAGAGATAGGGAGAGAGAGAGAGCGAGAGAGCGATAGAGATAGACAGGGAGAGATAGAGAGAGAGAGAGAGCAATTGACAGGGAGAGATAGAGAGAGCGACAGACAGGGAGAGATAGATTGAAAGAGCGATAGACAGGGAGAGATAGAGAACGATAGACAGGAAGAGATAGAGCGAGAGATGGATACACAGAGAGAGAGACAGAGAGAGCGATAGACATGAAGAGATAGAGAAAGAGAGTGATATACAGGGAGAGATGGAGAGAGAGAGAGAGAGTGATAGATAACGAGAGATAGAGAGAGAGAGTGATAGACTGGGAGAGATAGAGTGAGAGAGTGATAGACAGTGAGAGATAGAGAGATAGAGAGAGAGCGCGATAGTGATAGACAGGGAGAGATAGAGAGACACAGGCATAGACAAGGAGAGATAGAGAGAGAGAGTGTGATAGGCAGGAAGAGATGGAGAGAGAGAGGGAGAGAGATAGACAGGGAGAGATAGAGAGAGAGAGAACGACAGACAGGGAGAGATAGAGAGAGTGTGATAAAGAGGGAGAGATAGAGAAACAGAGCTATACACAAGGAGAGATAGAGAGAGAGAGTGATAGACAGGGAGAGATGGAGAGAGAGATAGACAGGGAGAGATAGAGAGAGAGAGTGAGAGACAGGGAGAGATAGAGAAAGAGAGTGATAGACAGGGAGAGATAGAGAGAGAGAGTGAGAGACAGTGAGAGATAGAGAGAGAGAGTGAGAGACGGGGAGAGATAGAGAGAGAGAGTGAGAGACAGGGAGAGACAGAGAGAGAGAGAGTGAGAGACGGGGAGAGATAAAGAGAGAGAGAGAGAGCGACAGACAGGGAGAGATAGAGAGAGTGATAGACAGGGGAGAGATGGAGAGAGAGAGAGGGAGAGATATAGACATGGAGAGATAGAGAGAGAGAGATAGAGAGACAGGGAGAGATAGAGAAAGAGAGTGATAGACAGGGAGAGATAGAGAGAGAGAGAGTGAGAGACAGGGAGAGATAGAGAGAGGGAGAGTGAGAGACGGGGAGAGATAGAGAAAGAGAGTGATAGACAGGGAGAGATAGAGAGAGAGAGAGTGAGAGACAGGGAGAGATAGAGAGAGAGAGTGAGAGACGGGGAGAGATAAAGAGAGAGAGAGAGTGATAGGCAGGAAGAGATGGAGAGAGAGGGAGAGAGATAGGCAGGAAGAGATGGAGAGACAGGGAGAGAGATAAACAGTAAAGAGATAGAGAGAAAGTGTGATACACAAGGAGAGATAGAGAGAGAGTGATAGACAGAGTGATAGAGAGAGAGAGAGTGATAGACAGGGAGAGATAAAGAGAGAGAGGGAGAGAGATAGACAGGGAGAGATAGAGTGAGAGAGTGATAGACATGGAGAGATAGAGAGAGAGTGATAGACAGGGAGTGATAGAGAGAGAGTGATAGACATGGAGAGATAGAGAGAGTGAGAGACATGGAGAGATAGAGAGAGAGTGAGAGACGGGGAGAGATAAAGAGAGAGAGGGAGAGAGATAGACAGAGAGAGATAGAGAGAGAGAGAAATAGACAGGGAGAGATAGAGAGAGAGCGCGATCGAGATAGACATGGAGAGATAGAGAGAGAGAATGATAGACAGGGAGAGATAGAGAGAGTGAGAGACAGAGAGAGAGAGTGATAGACAGGGAGAGATAGAGAGAGGGTGCGATAGACAGGGAGAGATAGAGAGAGAGAGAGAGTGATAGACAGGTAGAGATAGAGAGAGGGTGCGATAGACAGGGAGAGATAGAGAGAGAGAGAGAGTGATAGACAGGTAGAGATAGAGAGAGGGTGCGATAGACAGGGAGAGATAGAGAGAGAGAGAGAGTGATAGACAGGTAGAGATAGAGAGCGTGAGAGACAGGGAGAGATAGAGAGAGAGAGAGAGAGAGAGAGATAGACTGGGAGAAATAGAGAGAGAGAGTGAAAGACAGGGAGAGACAGAGAGAGAGAGAGAGTGATAGACTGGGAGAGAGAGAGAGCGATAGACTGGGAGAGATAGAGAGAGTGAGAGACAGGGAGAGAGCGAGAGAGAGAGTGAGAGACAAGGAGAGATAGAGAGAGAGCGTGATAGACAGGGAGAGATAGAGAGAGCGTGATAGACAGGGAGAGATAGAGAGAGAGTGATAGACAGGGGAGAGATGGAGAGAGAGAGAGGGAGAGAGACAGGGAGTGATAAAGAGAGAGAGTGAGAGAGTGATAGTGAAAGATAGAGAGATAGAGAAAGCGCGATAGAGATAGACAGGGAGAGATAGAGAGACACAGGCATAGACAAGGAGAGATAGAGAGAGAGAGAGTGTGATAGGCAGGAAGAGATAGAGAGAGAGCGTGATAGAGATAAACAGGGAGAGATAGAGAGAGCGCTAGAGGGGAGAGATAGAGAGAGAGAGTGATAGACAGGGAGAGACCGAGAGAGAGAGTGATAGACAGGGAGAGATGGAGAAAGAGAGAGGGAGAGAGAGGGAGAGAGATAGACCGGGAGAGATAGAGAGAGAGAGTGAAAGACAGGGAGAGATAGAGAGAGAGTGATAGACAGGGAGAGATAGAGAGAGAGAGAGAGCGATTGACAGGGAGAGATAGAGAGCGACAGACAGGGAGAGATAGAGTGAGAGAGCGATAGACAGGGAGAGATAGAGAGAGAGAGAGAGAGAGAGAGAGACAGATAGAGATAGAGAGAATGAGCGACAGGGAGAGATAGAGAGAGAGAGTGAGAGGGAGAGAGATAGACAGGGAGAGATAGAGAGAGAGAGTGAGAGAGTGATAGTGAGAGATAGAGAGATAGAGAGAGAGCACGATAGTGATAGACAGGGAGAGATAGAGAGACACAGGCATAGACAAGGAGAGATAGAGAGAGAGAGAGTGATAGGCAGGAAGAGATGGAGAGAGAGAGGGAGAGAGAGATAGACAGGGAGAGATAGCGAGAGAGGGAGAGAGATAAACAGTGAGAGATTGAGAGAGAGAGAACGACAGACAGGGAGAGATAGAGAGAGTGTGATAAAGAGGGAGAGATAGAGAAACAGAGCTATACACAAGGAGAGATAGAGAGAGAGAGTAATAGACAGGGAGAGATAGAGAGAGAGCGTGATAGACAGGGGAGAGATGGAGAGAGAGAGTGATAGACATGGAGAGATAGAGAGAGAGAGTGATAGACAGGGAGAGATAGAGAGAGAGTGATAGACAGGGAGAGATAGAGAGAGAGCGTGATAGACAGGGGAGAGATGGAGAGAGAGAGAGAGAGAGGGGGAGAGATAGACAGGGAGAGATCGAGAGAGAGTGTGAGAGTGATAGTGAGAAATAGAGAGATAGGGAGAGAGCGCGATAGAGATAGACAGGGAGAGATAGAGAGACACAGGCATAGACAAGGAGAGATAGAGAGAGAGAGAGTGATAGGCAGGAAGAGATGGAGAGAGAGAGAGAGGGAGAGAGAGAGAGGGAGAGAGATAGACAGGGAGAGATAGAGAGAGAGAGTGATAGACAGGGAGAGATAAAGAGAGAGAGAGAGACAGTGAGAGATGGAGTGAGAGAGAGAGAGGGAGATAGACAGGGAGAGATAGAGAGAGAGCGATAGAGATAGACAGGGAGAGATAGACAGACAGAGTGATAGATAGGAGGAAAAAGAGAGAGAGAGAGCGATAGAGATAGACAGGGAGAGATAGAGAGAGAGAGAGAGCGATTGACAGGGAGAGATAGAGAGAGCAACAGACAGGGAGAGATAGAGTGAGAGAGCGATAGACAGGGAGATATAGAGAGCGATAGACAGGAAGAGATAGAGCAAGAGAGCGATAGACAGAGAGAGCGATAGACATGAAGAGATAGAGAGAGAGAGTGAGAGACAGGGAGAGATAGAGAAAGAGAGTGATAGACAGGGAGAGACAGAGAGAGAGAGTGTGTGAGAGACAGGGAGTGATAGATACAGAGACTGAGAGACAGGGAGAGAGAGTGATAGACAGAGAGAGATAGAGAGAGAGTGATAGATAGAGAGAGAGAGAGTGATTGACAGGAAGAGACCGAGAGAGAGAGTGATAGACAGTGAGAGATGGAGAGAGAGAGAGAGAGAGGGAGATAGACAGGGAGAGATAAAGAGTGAGCGATAGAGATAGACAGGGAGAGACAGAAAGAGAGAGTGATAGACAGGAGGAAAAAGAGAGAGAGAGAGAACGATAGAGATAGACAGCGAGAGATAGAGAGAGAGAGCGATAAACAGGGAGAGATAGAGAGCGATAGACAGGAAGAGATAGAGCGAGAGAGCGATAGACAGAGAAAGCGATAGACATGAAGAGATAGAGAGAGAGAGTGATAGACAGGGAGTGATAGATACAGAGACTGAGAGACAGGGAGAGAGAGATAGAGAGAGAGAGTGAGAGATGGAGTGAGAGAGAGTGAGGGAGATAGACAGAGAGAGATTGAGAGAGAGCGATTGAGATAGACAGGGAGAGATAGACAGGGAGAGTGATAGTTAGGAGGAAAGAGAGAGAGCGACAGAGACAGACACAGACAGGGAGAGACAGAGAGAGAGAGCGATAGACAGGGAGAGATAGAGAGCAATAGACAGGAAGAGATAGAGCGAGAGAGAGATAGACAGGGAGAGCGATAGACATGAAAAGATAGAGAGAGAGAGTGACAGACAGGGAGAGATAGAGAGAGAGAGTGATAGACATGGAGAGATAGAGAGAGAGAGTGATAGACAGGGAGAGAGAGAGAGAGAGAATGATAGACAGGGAGAGACAGAGAGAGAGAGTTAGAGACGGGGAGAGATAAAGAGAGAGAGGGAGAGAGATAGACAAGGAGAGATAGAGAGAGAGAGTGACAGACAGGGAGAGATAGAGAGAGAGAGTGATAGACATGGAGAGATAGAGAGAGAGAGTGATAGACAGGGAGAGAGAGAGAGAGAGAGATAGACAGGGAGAGATATAGAGAGTGAGGGAGAGATATACACGGAGAGATAGAGAGAAAGTGTGATAGGGAGAGTTAGAGAGAAAGAGTGATAGACAGGGAGTGATAGAGAGAGAGCAATAGACAGGGAAATAGAGCGGGAGAGATAGAACGAGAGTGGTAGACAGTGAGAGAGAGAGAGAGAAAGATTGATAGACAGGGAGAGATAGATACAGAGACTGAGAGAGAGGGAGAGAGAGATAGATAGTGAGAGTGATAGACAGGGAGAGATGGAGAGAATGAGTGACAGGGCGAGATAGAGAGAGAGTGATAGACAGGGAGTGATAGAGAGAGAGTGAGAGACGGGGAGAGATAAAGAGAGAGAGGGAGAGAGATAGACAGGGAGAGATAGAGAGAGAGAGAGCGATAGACAGGGAAAAAGAGAGAGTGAGCGCGATAGAGATAGATAGGGAGAGATAGAGAGACAGAGGGATAGACCAGGAGAGATAGAGAGAGAGAGTGATAGACAGGGAGAGATAAAGAGAGAGTGATAGATGCGAGAGATGGAGCGAGAGAGGGAGAGAGATAGAGAGAGAGAGTGATAGACAGGGAGAGATAAAGAGCGAGAGGGAGAGAGATAGACAGGGAGAGATAGAGTGTTAGACCAATAGACAGGGAGAGATAGAGAGAATGAGCGACAGATAGAGACAGAGAGAGAGAGCGATAGACAGGGAGAGATAGAGAGAGAGAGTGATTGACAGGGGAGAGATGGAGAGAGAGGGAGAGAGATAGACAGGGAGAGATAGTGTGAGAGAGTGAGAGAGTGATAGACAGTGAGAGATAGAGAGATAGAGAGAGAGCACGATAGTGATAGACAGGGAGAGATAGAGAGACACAGGCATAGACAAGGAGAGATAGAGAGAGAGAGAGTGGTAGACAGGGAGAGAGAGATAGAGAGATAGACAGGGAGAGAGAGGGAGAGATAGATACAGAGTCTGAGAGAGAGGGAGAGAGAGATAGATAGAGAGAGTGATAGACAGGAGGGATAGAGAGAGCGATAGACAGGGAGAGATAGAGAGAGTGAGAGACAGGGAGAGACAGAGAGAGAGAGAGACAGATAGACAGGGAGAGATAGAGAGAGGGAGAGCGAGAGGGGAGAGATAGAGAGAGAGAGTGATAGACATGGAGAGATAGAGAGAGAGTGATAGACAGGAGAGATAGAGAGAGAGAGTGATAGACAGGGAGAGATAGAGAGAGAGAGAGAGTGCGATAGACTGGGAGAGATAGAGAGAGAGAGTGCGATAGACTGGGAGAAATAGAGAGAGAGAGTGAAAGACAGGGGAGAGATGGAGAGAGAGAGAGAGAGGGAGAGAGATAGACAGGGAGAGATAGAGAAAGAGAGTGAGAGAGTGATAGCGAGAGATAGAGAGAGAGCGCGATAGAGATAGACAAGGAGAGATAGAGAGAGAGAGAGTGATAGGCAGGAAGAGATGGAGAGAGAGAGCGTGATAGAGATAGACAGGGAGAGAGAGTGAGAGACAGGGAGAGATAGTGAGAGAGATAGACCGGGAGAGATAGAGAGAGAGAGTGAAAGACAGGGAGAGATAGAGAGAGAGTGATAGACAGGGGAGAGATAGAGAGAGAGAGGGAGAGAGATAGACAGTGAGAGATAGAGAGAGAGAGAGCGATTGACAGGGAGAGATAGAGAGCGACAGACAGGGAGAGATAGAGTGAGAGAGCGATAGACAGGGAGAGAGAGAGAGAGAGAGTGAAAGACAGGGGAGAGATAGAGAGAGAGCACGATAGAGATAGACAGGGAGCGATAGAGAGACACAGGCATAGACAAGGAGAGATAGAGAGAGAGAGTGATAGGCAGGAAGAGATGGAGAGAGAGAGGGAGGGAGATAGACAGGGAGAGATAGAGAGAGCGCTAGAGGGGAGAGATAGAGAGAGAGAGTGATAGACAGGGAGAGATAGAGAGAGAGAGAGTGATAGACAGGGAGAGACCGAGAGAGAGAGTGATAGACAGGGAGAGATAGAGAGAGAGAGTGATAGACAGGGAGAGATAGAGAGAGAGAGAGCGAGAGGGCGATAGAGATAGACAGGGAGAGATAGAGAGAGAGAGAGAGAGAGAGTGATTGACAGGGAGAGACCGAGAGAGAGAGTGATAGACAGTGAGAGATGGAGAGAGAGAGAGAGAGAGGGAGATAGACAGGGAGAAATAGAGAGCGATAGACAGGAAGTGATAGAGCGAGAGAGCGATAGACAGAGAGAGCGATAAACATGAAGAGATAGAGAGAGAGTGATAGACAGGGAGAGAGAGAGAGAGAGAGACGGGGAGAGATAAAGAGTGAGAAGGAGTGAGATAGACAGGGAGAGATAGAGAGAGTGAGGGAGAGATAGAGAGAAAGTGTGATAGACAGGGAGAGATAGAGAGAGAGCAATAGACAGGGAGAAATAGAGAGAACGAGAGTGGTAGACAGGGAGAGAGAGATAGACAGGGAGAGAGAGACAAGGAGAGAGAGAGAGAGAGAGTGGTAGACAGGGAGAGATAGAGAGAGAGAGTGATAGACAGGGAGAGATAGATACAGAGTCTGAGAGAGAGGGAGAGAGAGATAGATTAAGAGAGTGATAGACAGGAGGGATAGAGAGAGCGATAGACAGGGAGAGATGGAGAGCGTGAGAGACAGGGAGAGACAGAGAGAGAGAGTGATAGACAGGGAGAGATAGAGAGAATGAGCGACAGATAGAGACAGAGAGAGAGAGCGATAGACAGGGAGAGATAGAGAGAGAGAGTGATAGACAGGGGAGAGATGGAGAGAGAGAGAGGGAGAGAGATAGACAGGGAGAGATAGAGAGAGAGAGTGATAGACAGGGAGAGATAGAGAGAATGAGCGACAGATAGAGACAGAGAGAGAGAGCGATAGACAGTGAGAGATAGAGAGAGAGAGAGAGTGATTGACAGGGGAGAGATGGAGAGAGAGGGAGAGAGATAGACAGGGAGAGATAGTGTGAGAGAGTGATAGACAGTGAGAGATAGAGAGATAGAGAGAGAGCACGATAGTGATAGACAGGGAGAGATGGAGAGAGAGATAGAGAGATAGACAGGGAGAGAGAGAGAGAGTGATAGACAGGGAGAGATAGATACAGAGTCTGAGAGAGAGGGAGAGAGAGATAGATAGAGAGAGTGATAGACAGGAGGGATAGAGAGAGCGATAGACAGGGAGAGATAGAGAGAGTGAGAGACAGGGAGAGACAGAGAGAGAGAGACAGAGA
Organism: Hemiscyllium ocellatum; assembly: GCF_020745735.1. Taxonomy (NCBI): domain Eukaryota; kingdom Metazoa; phylum Chordata; class Chondrichthyes; order Orectolobiformes; family Hemiscylliidae; genus Hemiscyllium; species Hemiscyllium ocellatum. Next base: position 31,021 of record NW_026868312.1, read on the forward strand.
GTGATAGACAGGGAGAGATAGAGAGAGAGAGGGCAATAGACAGGGAGAGATAGTGTGAGAGAGTGAGAGACAGTGAGAGATAGAGAGAGAGAGCACGATAGTGATAGACAGGGAGAGATACAGAGACAGAGGCATAGACAAGGAGAGATAGAGAGAGAGAGAGAGTGGTAGACAGGGAGAGAGAGACAGAGAGATAGACAGGGAGAGAGAGAGAGAGAGATAGACAGAGAGAGAGAGAGAGAGAGAGTGATAGACAGGGAGAGATAGAGAGAGAGAGGGAGACAGATAGACAGGGAGAGATAGAGAGAGCGAGAGCGAGAGGGGAGAGATAGAGAGAGAGAGTGATAGACATGGAGAGATAGAGAGAGAGTGATAGACAGGGAGTGATAGAGAGAGAGAGTGATAGACAGGGAGAGATAGAGAGAGAGAGTGATAGACAGGGAGTGATAGAGAGAGAGAGTGATAGACAGGAGAGATAGAGATGGCGATAAACAGGGAGAGATAGAGAGAGTGAGAGACAGGGAGAGACAGAGAGAGAGAGTGATAGACAGGGAGAGATAGAGAGAGAGATTGACAGGGAGAGATAGTGTGAGAGAGAGAGAGAGAGTGAGAGACAGTGAGAGATAGAGAGAGAGAGCACGATAGAGATAGACAGGGAGAGATACAGAGACAGAGGCATAGACAAGGAGAGATAGAGAGAGAGAGAGAGTGGTAGACAGGGAGAGATGGAGAGAGAGTGAGAGACAGGGAGAGATAGACAGAATGAGCGACAGATAGAGACAGAGAGAGAGAGCGATAGACAGAATGAGATAGAGAGAGAGTGATAGACGGGGGGAGATAGAAAGAGAGTGATAGACAGGGAGAGATAGAGAGAGAGGGAGAGAGATAGACAGGGAGAGAGAGAGAGAGAGTGATAGACAGGGAGAGATAGAGATAGAGAGTGATAGATAGAGAGAGAGAGTGATAGACAGGGAGAGATAGAGAGAGAGAGTGCGATAGACTGGGAGAGATAGATACAGAATCTGAGAGAGAGGGAGAGAGAGATAGATAGAGAGAGTGATAGACAGGAGGGATAGAGAGAGCGGTAGACAGGGAGAGAAAGAGAGAATTAGCGACAGGGAGAGACATAGAGAGAGAGAGAGTGATAGACAGAGAGAGACAGAGAAAAAGAGAGCGATAGACAGGGAGAGATGGAGAGAGAGACTGAGAGACAGGGAGAGATAGAGAGAATGAGCGACAGAGACAGAGACAGAGAGCGATAGACAGGGAGAGATAGAGAGAGAGTGATGGACAGGGAGAGATAGAGAGAGAGAGTGATAGACAGGGAGAGACAGAGAGAGAGAGAGTGATTGGCAGGGAGAGATAGAGTCTGAGTGCGATAGAGATAGACAGGGAGAGAGAGAGAGAGAGGGAGAGAGAGAGAGGGAGAGAGATAGACAGGGAGAGATAGTGTGAGAGAGTGAGAGAGTGATAGACAGGGAGAGATAGAGAGAGAGCACGATAGTGATAGACAGGGAGAGATAGAGAGACACAGGCATAGACAAGGAGAGAGAGAGAGAGAGAGAGCGATAGACAGGAGAGATAGAGAGAGTGAGAGACAGGGAGAGATAGAGAGAGAGTGATAGACAGGGAGAGACAGAGAGAGAGAGTGATAGACAGGGAGAGATAGAGAGAGAGTGATAGACAGGGAGAGACAGAGAGAGAGAGTGATAGACAGGGAGAGACAGAGAGAGAGGGCAATAGACAGGGAGAGATAGAGAGAGAGGGAGAGAGATAGACAGGGAGAGATAGAGAGTGATAGACAGGGAGAGATAGAGAGTGATAGACAGGGAGAGACAGAGAGAGGGAGTGATAGACAGGGAGAGATAGAGAGAGAGAGTGCGACAGACAGGGAGAGATAGAGAGAGAGGGATAGACAGGGGAGAGATAGAGAGAGAGAGAGTGATAGACTGGGAGAGATAGAGAGAGAGAGTGATAGACTGGGAGAGATAGATAGAGAGTCTGAGAGAGAGGGAGAGTGATAGATAGGAGGGATAGAGAGAGTGATAGACAGGGAGAGACAGAGAAAAAGAGAGCAATCGACAGGGAGTGATGCAGAGAGAGAGAGTGAGAGACAGGGAGAGATAGAGAGAATGAGCGACAGATAGAGACAGAGAGAGAGCGATAGACAGGGAGAGATAGAGAGAGTGATAGACAGGGAGAGAGAGAGAGAGAGAGAGAGAGAGAGTGAGCGATAGACAGGGAGAGAGTGAGAGACAGGGAGAGACAGAGAGAGAGAGTAATAGACAGGGAGGGATAGAGAGAGAGTGATAAACAGGGAGAGATAGAGAGACAGGGCTATAGACAAGGAGAGATAGAGAGAGAGTGATAGACAGTGAGAGATGGAGAGAGAGAGAGGGAGAGAGATAGACAGGGAGAGATAGACAGAGAGTGTGATAGACAGGGAGAGATAGAGAGAGAGAGAGCGATAGAGATAGTCAGGGAGAGATAGAGAGAGAGAGTGATAGACAGGGAGAGATAGAGAGCGATAGACAGGAAGAGATAGAGCGAGAGAGCGATAGACTTGAAGAGATATAGAGAGAGAGTGACAGACAGGGAGAGATAGATACAGAGACTGAGAGACAGGGAGAGATATAGAGAGTGAGGGAGAGATATAGACGGAGAGATAGAGAGAAAGTGTGATAGACAGGGAGAGATAGAGAGAACGAGAGTGGTAGACAGGGAGAGAGTGATAGAGAGAGTGATAGACAGGGAGAGATAGATACAGAGACTGAGAGACAGGGAGAGAGTGTGAGAGAGAGAGTGATAGATAGGGAGAGAGAGAGAGAGGGATAGACAGGGAGAGGTGGAGAGATAGAGATAGAGAGCGCGATAGACAGGGTGAGATAGAGAGAGAGTGATAGACAGTGAGAGATAGAGAGAGAGACAGGGAGAGATAAAGAGAGAGAGTGATAGACAGGGAGAGACAGAGAAAAAGAGAGCGATCGACAGGGAGAGATGGAGAGACAGGGAGAGACAGAGAGAAAGAGAGTTATAGACAGGGAGAGATAGAGAGAGAGTAATAGACAGGGAGGGATAGAGAGAGAGTAATAGACAGGGAGGGATAGAGAGAGAGTGATAAACAGGGAGAGATAGAGAGACAGGGCTATAGACAAGGAGAGATAGAGAGAGAGTGATAGACAGTGAGAGATGGAGAGAGAGAGGGAGAGAGATAGACAGGGAGAGATAGACAGAGAGTGTGATAGACAGGGAGAGATAGAGAGAGAGAGAGCGATAGAGATAGTCAGGGAGAGATAGAGAGAGAGAGTGATAGACAGGGAGAGATAGAGAGCGATAGACAGGAAGAGATAGAGCGAGAGAGCGATAGACTTGAAGAGATATAGAGAGAGACTGAGAGACAGGGAGAGAGTGTGAGAGAGAGAGTGATAGATAGGGAGAGAGAGAGAGGGATAGACAGGGAGAGGTGGAGAGATAGAGATAGAGAGAGCGATAGACAGGGTGAGATAGAGTGAGAGAGTGATAGACAGTGAGAGATAGAGAGAGAGACAGGGAGAGATAAAGAGAGAGAAGGAGAGAGATAGACAGGGAGAGAGAGAGAGAGAGTAATAGACAGGGAGAGATATAGAGAGAGAGAGAGAGAGAGAGATAGACAGGGAGAGAGAGAGAGAGTGAGGGAGAGATAGAGAGAGAGAGAGAGAGAGAGAGAGAAAGTGTGATAGACAGGGAGAGATATAGAGAGTGAGGGAGAGATATAGACGGAGAGATAGAGAGAAAGTGTGATAGACAGGGAGAGATAGAGAGAGAGCAATAGACAGGGAGAGATAGAGAGAACGAGAGTGATAGACAGGGAGAGAGAGATAGAGAGAGAGATAGACAGGGAGAGATAGAGAGAGTGAGAGACAGGGAGAGACAGAGAGAGAGAGAGCGATAGACAGGGAGAGATAGAGAGAGAGTGATAGACTGGGAGAGATAGAGATAGAGGGAGAGAGATAGACAGGGAGAGATAGAGAGAGAGAGTGAAAGACAGGGAGAGATAGAGATAGAGAGTGATAGACAGGGAGAGATAGAGAGAGGGAGTGAGAGACAGGGAGAGACAGAGAGAGAGAGAGAGTGTGATTGACAGGGAGAGATAAACAGAGAGTGGTAGACAGGGAGAGAGAGACAGAGAGATAGACAGGGAGAGAGAGAGAGTGTGTGATAGACAGGGAGAGATAGATACAGAGTCTGAGAGAGAGGGAGAGAGAGATAGATAAAGAGAGTGATAGACAGGAGGGATAGAGAGAGCGATAGACAGGGAGAGATAGAGAGAGTGAGAGACAGGGAGAGAGAGAGAGAGAGTGATAGACAGGGAGAGAGGGAGAGTGATAGACAGGGAGAGATAGAGAGAGAGAGTGATAGACATGGAGAGATAGAGAGAGAGTGAGAGACAGGGAGAGATAGAGAGAGAGAGAGTGATAGACTGATAGAGATAGATACAGAGTCTGAGTGAGAGGGAGAGAGAGATAGATAGAGAGAGTGATAGACAGGAGGGATAGAGAGAGCGATAGACAGGGAGAGATGGAGAGATTGAGCGACAGGGAGAGACAGAGAGAGAGAGAGAGCGATAGACAGGGAGAGATAGAGAGAGTGATAGACAGGGAGAGACAGAGAAAAAGACAGCGATCGACAGGGAGAGATGGAGAGAGAGAGAGTGAGAGACAGGGAAAGACAGAGAGAATGAGCGACAGATAGAGACAGAGAGAGAGTGATAGACAGGGAGAGATGGAGAGATTGAGCGACAGGGAGAGACAGAGAGAGAGAGAGTGGTAGACAGGGAGAGACAGAGAAAAAGAGAGCGATCGACAGGGAGAGATGCAGAGAGAGTGAGCGATAGACAGGGAGAGAGTGAGAGACAGGGAGAGAGAGAGAGAGAGTAATAGACAGGGAGAGATAGAGAGAGAGAGAGAGTGAGAGATAGGGAGAGATAGAGAGAGAGAGAGAGAGTGATAGACTGATAGAGATAGATACAGAGTCTGAGTGAGAGGGAGAGAGAGATAGATAGAGAGAGTGATAGACAGGAGGGATAGAGAGAGCGATAGACAGGGAGAGATGGAGAGAATGAGCGACAGGGAGAGACATAGAGAGAGAGAGTGGTAGACAGGGAGAGACAGAGAAAAAGAGAGCGATCGACAGGGAGAGATGCAGAGAGAGAGAGTGAGAGACAGGGAGAGATAGAGAGAATGAGCGACAGATAGAGACAGAGAGAGAGCGATAGACAGGGAGAGATAAAGAGAGTGATAGACAGGGAGAGAGAGAGAGAGAGTGAGCGATAGACAGGGAGAGAGTGAGAGACAGGGAGAGAGAGAGAGAGAGAGAGAGTAATAGACAGGGAGGGATAGAGAGAGAGTGATAAACAGGGAGAGATAGAGAGACAGGGCTATAGACAAGGAGAGATAGAGAGAGAGTGATAGACAGTGAGAGATGGAGAGAGAGTGAGGGAGAGAGATAGACAGGGAGAGACAGACAGAGAGTGTGATAGACAGGGAGAGATAGAGAGAGAGAGAGAGCGATAGAGATAGTCAGGGAGAGATAGAGAGAGAGAGTGATAGACAGGGAGAGATAGAGAGCGATAGACAGGAAGACATAGAGCGAGAGAGCGATAGACTTGAAGAGATATAGAGAGAGACTGAGAGACAGGGAGAGAGTGTGAGAGAGAGAGTGATAGATAGGGAGAGAGAGAGAGAGGGATAGACAGGGAGAGGTGGAGAGATAGAGATAGAGAGAGCGATAGACAGGGTGAGATAGAGTGAGAGAGTGATAGACAGTGAGAGATAGAGAGAGAGACAGGGAGAGATAGAGAGAGTGATTGACAGGGAGAGATAGAGAGAGAGTGCGATAGAGATAGACCGCGAGAGATAGAGAGAGAGAGTGAAAGGCAGGGAGAGTCAGACAGAGAGGGAGAAAGACAGACAGGGAGAGATAGAGAAAAAGAGAGCGATAGACAGGGAGAGATGGAGAGAGAGAGAGTGATAGACAGGGAGAGATAGAGAGAGAGAGAGTGATAGACTGGGAGAGATAGAGAGAGAGTGCGATAGAGATAGACAGGGAGAGAGAGAGAGAGGGCAATAGACAGGGAGAGATAGAGAGAGTGATAGACAGGGAAAAATAGAGAGAGAGCGCGATACAGATAGATAGGGAGAGATAGAGAGACAGAGGGATAGACAAGGAGAGATAGAGAGAGAGAGTGATAGACAGGGAGAGATATAGAGAGAGAGAGAGAGAGAGAGGGAGAGAGAGAGAGAGAGAGTGATAGACAGGGAGAGATAGAGAGAGAGAGTGATAGACAGGGAGAGATAGAGAGAGAGAGAGAGAGAGAGGGAGAGAGATAGACAGGGAGAGATAGTGTGAGAGAGTGAGAGAGTGATAGACAGTGAGAGATAGAGAGAGAGCACGATAGTGATAGACAGGGAGAGATAGAGAGACACAGGCATAGACAAGGAGAGATAGAGAGAGAGAGAGTGATAGACAGGGAGAGATGGAGAGAGAGAGGGAGAGAGATAGACAGGGAGAGATAGACAGAGAGTGTGATAGACAGGGAGAGATAGAGAGAGAGAGAGCGATAGAGATAGTCAGGGAGAGATAGAGAGAGAGAGTGATAGACAGGGAGAGATAGAGAGCGATAGACAGGAAGAGATAGAGCGAGAGAGCGATAGACTTGAAGAGATATAGAGAGAGACTGAGAGACAGGGAGAGAGTGTGAGAGAGAGAGTGATAGATAGGGAGAGAGAGAGAGAGAGGGATAGACAGGGAGAGGTGGAGAGATAGAGATAGAGAGAGCGATAGACAGGGTGAGATAGAGTGAGAGAGTGATAGACAGTGAGAGATAGAGAGAGAGACAGGGAGAGATAAAGAGAGAGAAGGAGAGAGATAGACAGGGAGAGAGAGAGAGAGTAATAGACAGGGAGAGATATAGAGAGAGAGAGAGAGAGAGAGATAGACAGGGAGAGAGAGAAAGAGTGAGGGAGAGATAGAGAGAGAGAGAGAGAGAGAGAGAAAGTGTGATAGACAGGGAGAGATATAGAGAGTGAGGGAGAGATATAGACGGAGAGATAGAGAGAAAGTGTGATAGACAGGGAGAGATAGAGAGAGAGCAATAGACAGGGAGAGATAGAGAGAACGAGAGTGATAGACAGGGAGAGAGATAGAGAGAGAGATAGACAGGGAGAGATAGAGAGAGTGAGAGACAGGGAGAGACAGAGAGAGAGAGAGCGATAGACAGGGAGAGATAGAGAGAGAGTGATAGACTGGGAGAGATAGAGATAGAGGGAGAGAGATAGACAGGGAGAGATAGAGAGAGAGAGTGAAAGACAGGGAGAGATAGAGAGAGAGAGTGATAGACAGGGAGAGATAGAGAGAGGGAGTGAGAGACAGGGAGAGACAGAGAGAGAGAGAGAGTGTGATTGACAGGGAGAGATAAACAGAGAGTGGTAGACAGGGAGAGAGAGAGAGAGAGTGATAGACAGGGAGAGATAGATACAGAGTCTGAGAGAGAGGGAGAGAGAGATAGATAAAGAGAGTGATAGACAGGAGGGATAGAGAGAGCGATAGACAGGGAGAGATAGAGAGAGTGAGAGACAGGGAGAGAGAGAGAGAGAGTGATAGACAGGGAGAGAGGGAGAGTGATAGACAGGGGAGAGATAGAGAGAGAGAGTGATAGACATGGAGAGATAGAGAGAGAGTGAGAGACAGGGAGAGATAGAGAGAGAGAGAGTGATAGACAGGGGAGAGATAGAGAGAGAGAGTGATAGACATGGAGAGATAGAGAGAGAGAGAGAGAGTGATAGACTGATAGAGATAGATACAGAGTCTGAGTGAGAGGGAGAGAGAGATAGATAGAGAGAGTGATAGACAGGAGGGATAGAGAGAGCGATAGACAGGGAGAGATGGAGAGATTGAGCGACAGGGAGAGACAGAGAGAGAGAGAGAGTGATAGACAGGGAGAGACAGAGAAAAAGACAGCGATCGACAGGGAGAGATGGAGAGAGAGAGAGTGAGAGACAGGGAGAGATAGAGAGAATGAGCGACAGATAGAGACAGAGAGAGAGTGATAGACAGGGAGAGATAGAGAAAAAGAGAGCAATCGACAGGGAGAGATGGAGAGAGAGTGAGCGATAGACAGGGAGAGAGTGAGAGACAGGGAGAGAGAGAGAGAGAGTAATAGACAGGGAGAGATAGAGATAGAGAGAGAGAGAGAGTGAGAGATAGGGAGAGATAGAGAGAGAGAGAGTGATAGACTGATAGAGATAGATACAGAGTCTGAGTGAGAGGGAGAGAGAGATAGATAGAGAGAGTGATAGACAGGAGGGATAGAGAGAGCGATAGACAGGGAGAGATGGAGAGAATGAGCGACAGGGAGAGACAGAGAGAGAGAGAGAGTGATAGACAGGGAGAGATAGAGAGAAAGTGCGATAGAGATAGACAGGGAGAGATAGAGAGAGAGGGAGAGAGATAGACAGGGAGAGATAGAGAGAGAGAGTGATAGACAGGGAGAGATAGAGAGAGATAGACAGGGAGAGACAGAGAGAGGGAGTGATAGACAGGGAGAGATAGAGAGAGAGAGTGCGACAGACAGGGAGAGATAGAGAGAGAGGGATAGACAGGGAGAGATAGAGAGAGAGAGAGTGATAGACTGGGAGAAATAGAGAGAGAGAGTGATAGACTGGGAGAGATAGATAGAGAGTCTGAGAGAGAGGGAGAGTGATAGATAGGAGGGATAGAGAGAGTGATAGACAGGGAGAGACAGAGAAAAAGAGAGCAATCGACAGGGAGTGATGCAGAGAGAGAGAGAGTGAGAGACAGGGAGAGATAGAGAGAATGAGCGACAGATAGAGACAGAGAGAGAGCGATAGACAGGGAGAGAGAGAGAGAGAGAGAGAGAGAGAGTGAGCGATAGACAGGGAGAGAGTGAGAGACAGGGAGAGACAGAGAGAGAGAGTAATAGACAGGGAGGGATAGAGAGAGAGTGATAAACAGGGAGAGATAGAGAGACAGGGCTATAGACAAGGAGAGATAGAGAGAGAGTGATAGACAGTGAGAGATGGAGAGAGAGAGAGGGAGAGAGATAGACAGGGAGAGATAGACAGAGAGTGTGATAGACAGGGAGAGATAGAGAGAGAGAGAGCGATAGAGATAGTCAGGGAGAGATAGAGAGAGAGAGTGATAGACAGGGAGAGATAGAGAGCGATAGACAGGAAGAGATAGAGCGAGAGAGCGATAGACTTGAAGAGATATAGAGAGAGAGTGATAGACAGGGAGAGATAGAGAGAGGGAGTGAGAGACAGGGAGAGACAGAGAGAGAGAGAGAGTGTGATTGACAGGGAGAGATAAACAGAGAGTGGTAGACAGGGAGAGAGAGACAGAGAGATAGACAGGGAGAGAGAGAGAGAGTGTGTGATAGACAGGGAGAGATAGATACAGAGTCTGAGAGAGAGGGAGAGAGAGATAGATAAAGAGAGTGATAGACAGGAGGGATAGAGAGAGCGATAGACAGGGAGAGATAGAGAGAGTGAGAGACAGGGAGAGAGAGAGAGAGTGATAGACAGGGAGAGAGGGAGAGTGATAGACATGGAGAGATAGAGAGAGAGTGAGAGACAGGGAGAGATAGAGAGAGTGAGAGATAGGGAGAGATAGAGAGAGAGAGAGTGATAGACTGATAGAGATAGATACAGAGTCTGAGTGAGAGGGAGAGAGAGATAGATAGAGAGAGTGATAGACAGGAGGGATAGAGAGAGCGATAGACAGGGAGAGATGGAGAGATTGAGCGACAGGGAGAGACAGAGAGAGAGAGAGTGAGAGACAGGGAGAGACAGAGAAAAAGACAGCGATCGACAGGGAGAGATGCAGAGAGAGAGAGTGAGAGACAGGGAAAGATAGAGAGAATGAGCGACAGATAGAGACAGAGAGAGAGTGATAGACAGGGAGAGATAAAGAGAGTGATAGACAGGGAGAGAGAGAGAGAGAGTGAGCGATAGACAGGGAGAGAGTGAGAGACAGGGAGAGAGAGAGAGAGAGAGAGTAATAGACAGGGAGGGATAGAGAGAGAGTGATAAACAGGGAGAGATAGAGAGACAGGGCTATAGACAAGGAGAGATAGAGAGAGAGTGATAGACAGTGAGAGATGGAGAGAGAGTGAGGGAGAGAGATAGACAGGGAGAGACAGACAGAGAGTGTGATAGACAGGGAGAGATAGAGAGAGAGAGAGAGCGATAGAGATAGTCAGGGAGAGATAGAGAGAGAGAGTGATAGACAGGGAGAGATAGAGAGCGATAGACAGGAAGAGATAGAGCGAGAGAGCGATAGACTTGAAGAGATATAGAGAGAGACTGAGAGACAGGGAGAGAGTGTGAGAGAGAGAGTGATAGATAGGGAGAGAGAGAGAGAGGGATAGACAGGGAGAGGTGGAGAGATAGAGATAGAGAGAGCGATAGACAGGGTGAGATAGAGTGAGAGAGTGATAGACAGTGAGAGATAGAGAGAGAGACAGGGAGAGATAGAGAGAGAGAGTGAGAGACAGGGAGAGATAAAGAGAGAGAAGGAGAGAGATAGACAGAGAGAGAGAGAGAGAGATAGACAGGGAGAGATATAGAGAGTGAGGGAGAGATATAGACGGAGAGATAGAGAGAAAGTGTGATAGACAGGGAGAGATAGAGAGAGAGCAATAGACAGGGAGAGATAGAGCGGTAGAGATAGAGAGAACGAGAGTGGTAGACAGGGAGAGAGAGATAGAGAGAGAGATAGACAGGGAGAGATAGATACAGAGTCTGAGAGAGAGGGAGAGAGAGATAGATAAAGAGAGTGATAGACAGGAGGGATAGAGAGAGCGATAGGCAGGGAGAGATAGAGAGAGTGAGAGACAGGGAGAGACAGAGAGAGAGAGAGTGATAGACAGGGAGAGATAGAGAGAGAGAGTGCGATAGACAGGGGAGAGATAGAGAGAGAGAGAGAGTGATAGACAGGGAGAGATAGAGAGAGAGAGAGAGAGTGATAGACAGGGAGAGATAGAGAGAGAGGGAGAGAGATAGACAGGGAGAGATAGAGAGAGAGAGTGAGAGAGTGATAGACAGTGAGAGATAGAGAGATAGAGAGAGAGCACGATAGTGATAGACAGGGAGAGATAGAGAGACACAGGCATAGACAAGGAGAGATAGAGAGAGAGAGAGTGGTAGACAGGGAGAGAGAGATAGAGAGATAAACAGGGAGAGAGAGAGAGAGTGTGATAGACAGGGAGAGATAGATACAGAGTCTGAGAGAGAGGGAGAGAGAGATAGATAGAGAGAGTGATAGACAGGAGGGATAGAGAGAGCGATAGACAGGGAGAGATGGAGAGAATGAGCGACAGGGAGAGACAGAGAGAGAGAGAGCGATAGACAGGGAGAGATAGAGAGAGTGATAGACAGGGAGAGATAGAGAGAGAGGGAGAGAGAGTGATAGAGAGGGAGTGATAAAGAGAGAGAGGGAGAGAGATAGACACGGAGAGATAGAGAGAGGGAGAGCGAGAGGGGAGAGATAGAGAGAGAGAGTGATAGATATGGAGAGATAGAGAGAGAGTGATAGACAGGGAGTGATAGAGAGAGAGAGTGATAGACAGGGAGAGATAGAGAGAGAGAGTGATAGACAGGAGAGATAGAGATGGCGATAGACAGGGAGAGATAGAGAGAGTGAGAGACAGAGAGAGAGAGTGATAGACATGGAGAGATAGAGAGAGAGTGATAGACAGGGAGTGATAGAGAGAGAGAGTGATAGACAGGGAGAGATAGAGAGAGAGTGATAGACAGGAGAGATAGAGATGGCGATAGACAGGGAGAGATAGAGAGAGTGAGAGACAGGGAGAGACAGAGAGAGAGAGTGATAGACATGGAGAGATAGAGAGAGAGTGATAGACAGGGAGAGACAGAGAGAGAGAGTGATAGACAGGGACAGATAGAGAGAGTGAGAGACAGTGATAGACAGGGAGAGATAAAGAGAGAGAGGGAGAGAGATAGACAGGGAGACAGAGAGAGGGAGCGCGAGAGGGGAGAGATAGAGAGAGAGAGTGATAGACATGGAGAGATAGAGAGAGAGTGATAGACAGGGAGAGATAGAGAGAGAGAGTGAGAGACAGGGAGAGATAGAGAAAGAGTGTGATAGACAGGGAGAGATAGAGAGAGAGAGTGCGATAGACAGGGAGAGATAGAGAGAGAGTGAAAGACGGGGAGAGATAGAGAGAGAGAGTGATAGACTGGGAGAGGTAGATACAGAGTCTGAGAGAGAGGGAGAGAGAGATAGATAGAGAGAGCAATAGACAGGAGGGATAGAGAGAGCGATAGACAGGGAGAGATGGAGAGAATGAGCGACAGGGAGAGACATAGAGAGAGAGAGAGTGATAGACAGGGAGAGACAGACAGAGAGGGAGAAAGATAGACAGGGAGAGACAGAGAAAAAGAGAGCGATAGACAAGGAGAGATAGAGAGAGAGAGTGATAGACAGGAGAGATAGAGATGGCGATAGACAGGGAGAGATAGAGATGGCGATAGACAGGGAGAGACAGAGAGAGAGAGTGATAGACAGGGAGAGAGAGAGAGACAGTGATAGACAGGGAGAGATAAAGAGAGAGAGGGAGAGAGATAGACAGGGAGACATAGAGAGAGGGAGCGCGAGAGGGGAGAGATAGAGAGAGAGAGTGATAGACTGGGAGAGATAGAGAGAGTGAGAGACAGGGAGAGATAGAGAGAGTGATTGACAGGGAGAGATAGAGAGAGAGTGCGATAGAGATAGACCGCGAGAGATAGAGAGAGAGAGTGAAAGGCAGGGAGAGTCAGACAGAGAGAGAGAAAGACAGACAGGGAGAGATAGAGAAAAAGAGAGCGATAGACAGGGAGAGATGGAGAGAGAGAGAGTGATAGACAGGGAGAGATAGAGAGAGAGAGAGTGATAGACTGGGAGAGATAGAGAGAGAGTGCGATAGAGATAGACAGGGAGAGAGAGAGAGAGGGCAATAGACAGGGAGAGATAGAGAGAGTGATAGACAGGGAAAAATAGAGAGAGAGCGCGATACAGATAGATAGGGAGAGATAGAGAGACAGAGGGATAGACAGGGAGAGATAGAGAGAGAGAGTGATAGACAGTGAGAGATAGAGAGAGAGCACGATAGTGATAGACAGGGAGAGATAGAGAGACACAGGCATAGACAAGGAGAGATAGAGAGAGAGAGAGTGGTAGACAGGGAGAGAGAGACAGAGAGATAGACAGGGAGAGAGAGAGAGAGAGAGCGATAGACAGGAGAGATAGAGAGAGTGAGAGACAGGGAGAGACAGAGAGAGAGAGAGTGATAGACAGGGAGAGACAGAGAGAGAGAGTGATAGACAGGGAGAGATAGAGATAGACAGGGAGAGATAGAGAGAGAGAGGGCAATAGACAGGGAGAGATAGAGAGTGATAGACAGGGAGAGACAGAGAGAGGGAGTGATAGACAGGGAGAGATAGAGAGAGAGAGTGCGACAGACAGGGAGAGATAGAGAGAGAGGGATAGACAGGGAGAGATAGAGAGAGAGAGAGTGATAGACTGGGAGAGATAGAGAGAGAGAGTGATAGACTGGGAGAGATAGATAGAGAGTCTGAGAGAGAGGGAGAGTGATAGATAGGAGGGATAGAGAGAGTGATAGACAGGGAGAGACAGAGAGAAAGAGAGCAATCGACAGGGAGTGATGCAGAGAGAGAGAGAGTGAGAGACAGGGAGAGATAGAGAGAATGAGCGACAGATAGAGACAGAGAGAGAGCGATAGACAGGGAGAGATAGAGAGAGTGATAGACAGGGAGAGAGAGAGAGAGAGAGAGAGAGAGAGAGTGAGCGATAGACAGGGAGAGAGTGAGAGACAGGGAGAGACAGAGAGAGAGAGTAATAGACAGGGAGGGATAGAGAGAGAGTGATAAACAGGGAGAGATAGAGAGACAGGGCTATAGACAAGGAGAGATAGAGAGAGAGTGATAGACAGTGAGAGATGGAGAGAGAGAGGGAGAGAGATAGACAGGGAGAGATAGACAGAGAGTGTGATAGACAGGGAGAGATAGAGAGAGAGAGAGCGATAGAGATAGTCAGGGAGAGATAGAGAGAGAGAGAGTGATAGACAGGGAGAGATAGAGAGCGATAGACAGGAAGAGATAGAGCGAGAGAGCGATAGACTTGAAGAGATATAGAGAGAGAGTGACAGACAGGGAGAGATAGATACAGAGACTGAGAGACAGGGAGAGATATAGAGAGTGAGGGAGAGATATAGACGGAGAGATAGAGAGAAAGTGTAATAGACAGAGAGAGATAGAGAGAGAGCAATAGACAGGGAGAGATAGAGCAGGAGAGATAGAGAGAACGAGAGTGGTAGACAGGGAGAGAGTGATAGAGAGAGTGATAGACAGGGAGAGATAGATACAGAGACTGAGAGACAGGGAGAGAGTGTGAGAGAGAGAGTGATAGATAGGGAGAGAGAGAGAGAGGGATAGACAGGGAGAGGTGGAGAGATAGAGATAGAGAGCGCGATAGACAGGGTGAGATAGAGAGAGAGTGATAGACAGTGAGAGATAGAGAGAGAGACAGGGAGAGATAAAGAGAGAGAGTGATAGACAGGGAGAGACAGAGAAAAAGAGAGCGATCGACAGGGAGAGATGGAGAGAGAGAGAGTGAGAGACAGGGAGAGAGTGAGAGACAGGGAGAGACAGAGAGAAAGAGAGTTATAGACAGGGAGAGATAGAGAGAGAGTAATAGACAGGGAGGGATAGAGAGAGAGTAATAGACAGGGAGAGATAGAGAGAGAGTGATAGACAGTGAGAGATGGAGAGAGAGAGGGAGAGAGATAGACAGGGAGAGATAGACAGAGAGTGTGATAGACAGGGAGAGATAGAGAGAGAGAGAGCGATAGAGATAGTCAGGGAGAGATAGAGAGAGAGAGTGATAGACAGGGAGAGATAGAGAGCGATAGACAGGAAGAGATAGAGCGAGAGAGCGATAGACTTGAAGAGATATAGAGAGAGACTGAGAGACAGGGAGAGAGTGTGAGAGAGAGAGTGATAGATAGGGAGAGAGAGAGAGTGATAGACAGGGAGAGGTGGAGAGATAGAGATAGAGAGAGCGATAGACAGGGTGAGATAGAGTGAGAGAGTGATAGACAGTGAGAGATAGAGAGAGAGACAGGGAGAGATAGACAGAGAGTGTGATAGACAGGGAGAGATAGAGAGAGAGAGAGCGATAGAGATAGTCAGGGAGAGATAGAGAGAGAGAGTGATAGACAGGGAGAGATAGAGAGCGATAGACAGGAAGAGATAGAGCGAGAGAGCGATAGACTTGAAGAGATATAGAGAGAGAGTGACAGACAGGGAGAGATAGATACAGAGACTGAGAGACAGGGAGAGATATAGAGAGTGAGGGAGAGATATAGACGGAGAGATAGAGAGAAAGTGTGATAGACAGAGAGAGATAGAGAGAGAGCAATAGACAGGGAGAGATAGAGCAGGAGAGATAGAGAGAACGAGAGTGGTAGACAGGGAGAGAGTGATAGAGAGAGTGATAGACAGGGAGAGATAGATACAGAGACTGAGAGACAGGGAGAGAGTGTGAGAGAGAGAGTGATAGATAGGGAGAGAGAGAGAGAGGGATAGACAGGGAGAGGTGGAGAGATAGAGATAGAGAGCGCGATAGACAGGGTGAGATAGAGAGAGAGTGATAGACAGTGAGAGATAGAGAGAGAGACAGGGAGAGATAAAGAGAGAGAGTGATAGACAGGGAGAGACAGAGAAAAAGAGAGCGATCGACAGGGAGAGATGGAGAGAGAGAGAGTGAGAGACAGGGAAAGATAGAGAGAATGAGTGACAGATAGAGACAGAGAGAGAGTGATAGACAGGGAGAGACAGAGAAAAAGAGAGCGATCGACAGGGAGAGATGGAGAGAGAGTGAGCGATAGACAGGGAGAGAGTGAGAGACAGGGAGAGACAGAGAGAAAGAGAGTTATAGACAGGGAGAGATAGAGAGAGAGTAATAGACAGGGAGAGATAGAGAGAGAGTGATAGACAGTGAGAGATGGAGAGAGAGGGAGAGAGATAGACAGGGAGAGATAGACAGAGAGTGTGATAGACAGGGAGAGATAGAGAGAGAGAGAGCGATAGAGATAGTCAGGGAGAGATAGAGAGAGAGAGTGATAGACAGGGAGAGATAGAGAGCGATAGACAGGAAGAGATAGAGCGAGAGAGCGATAGACTTGAAGAGATATAGAGAGAGACTGAGAGACAGGGAGAGAGTGTGAGAGAGAGAGTGATAGATAGGGAGAGAGAGAGAGTGATAGACAGGGAGAGGTGGAGAGATAGAGATAGAGAGAGCGATAGACAGGGTGAGATAGAGTGAGAGAGTGATAGACAGTGAGAGATAGAGAGAGAGACAGGGAGAGATAAAGAGAGAGAAGGAGAGAGATAGACAGGGAGAGAGAGAGAGAGAGAGAGTAATAGACAGGGAGAGATATATATAGAGAGAGAGATAGACAGGGAGAGAGAGAGAGAGTGAGGGAGAGATATATAGAGAGAGAGAGAGAGAGAGAGAAAGTGTGATAGACAGGGAGAGATATAGAGAGTGAGGGAGAGATATAGACGGACAGATAGAGAGAAAGTGTGATAGACAGGGAGAGATAGAGAGAGAGCAATAGACAGGGAGAGATAGAGAGAACGAGAGTGATAGACAGGGAGAGAGAGATAGAGAGAGAGATAGACAGGAAGAGATAGAGAGAGTGAGAGACAGGGAGAGACAGAGAGAGAGAGAGCGATAGACAGGGAGAGATAGAGAGAGAGTGATAGACTGGGAGAGATAGAGGGAGAGAGATAGACAGGGAGAGATAGAGAGAGAGAGTGATAGACAGGGAGAGATAGAGATAGAGAGTGATAGACAGGGAGAGATAGAGAGAGGGAGTGAGAGACAGGGAGAGACAGAGAGAGAGAGAGAGTGTGATTGACAGGGAGAGATAAACAGAGAGTGGTAGACAGGGAGAGAGAGACAGAGAGATAGACAGGGAGAGAGAGAGAGTGTGTGATAGACAGGGAGAGATAGATACAGAGTCTGAGAGAGAGGGAGAGAGAGATAGATAAAGAGAGTGATAGACAGGAGGGATAGAGAGAGCGATAGCCAGGGAGAGATAGAGAGAGTGAGAGACAGGGAGAGAGAGAGAGAGAGTGATAGACAGGGAGAGAGGGAGAGTGATAGACAGGGAGAGATAGAGAGAGAGGGATAGACAGGGGAGAGATAGAGAGAGAGAGTGATAGACATGGAGAGATAGAGAGAGAGTGAGAGACAGGGAGAGATAGAGAGAGAGAGAGTGAGAGATAGGGAGAGATAGAGAGAGAGAGAGTGATAGACTGATAGAGATAGATACAGAGTCTGAGTGAGAGGGAGAGAGAGATAGATAGAGAGAGTGATAGACAGGAGGGATAGAGAGAGCGATAGACAGGGAGAGATGGAGAGATTGAGCGACAGGGAGAGACAGAGAGAGAGAGAGAGTGAGAGACAGGGAGAGACATAGAGAGAGAGTGAGCGATAGACAGGGAGAGACAGAGAGACAGGGAGAGAGAGAGAAAGAGAGTTATAGACAGGGAGAGATAGAGAGAGAGTGATAGACAGGGAGGGATAGAGAGAGAGAGTGATAGACAGGGAGAGATAGAGATAGAGAGAGAGAGAGAGTGAGAGATAGGGAGAGATAGAGAGAGAGAGAGAGAGTGATAGACTGATAGAGATAGATACAGAGTCTGAGTGAGAGGGAGAGAGAGATAGATAGAGAGAGTGATAGACAGGAGGGATAGAGAGAGCGATAGACAGGGAGAGATAGAGAGAGTGATAGACAGGGAGAGACAGAGAGAGAGTGATAGACAGGGAGAGATAGAGAGAGTGATAGACAGGGAGAGACAGAGAGATAGAGAGAGAGAGATAGACAGGGAGAGACAGAGAGAGAGCGATAGACAGGGAGAGATAGAGAGAGAATGATAGACAGGGAGAGAGAGAGAGAGAGAGAGAGAGAGTGAGCGATAGACAGGGAGAGAGTGAGAGACAGGGAGAGACAGAGAGAGAGAGTAAAAGACAGGGAGGGATAGAGAGAGAGTGATAAACAGGGAGAGATAGAGAGACAGGGCTATAGACAAGGAGAGATAGAGAGAGAGTGATAGACAGTGAGAGATGGAGAGAGAGAGAGGGAGAGAGATAGACAGGGAGAGATAGACAGAGAGTGTGATAGACAGGGAGAGATAGAGAGAGAGAGAGCGATAGAGATAGTCAGGGAGAGATAGAGAGAGTGATAGACAGTGAGAGATGGAGAGAGAGAGAGGGAGAGAGATAGACAGGGAGAGACAGACAGAGAGTGTGATAGACAGGGAGAGATAGAGAGAGAGAGTGATAGACAGGGAGAGATAGAGAGCGATAGACAGGAAGAGATAGAGCGAGAGAGCGATAGACTTGAAGAGATATAGAGAGAGAGTGACAGACAGGGAGAGATAGAGATAGAGAGTGATAGACAGGGAGAGATAGAGAGAGGGAGTGAGAGACAGGGAGAGACAGAGAGAGAGAGAGAGTGTGATTGACAGGGAGAGATAAACAGAGAGTGGTAGACAGGGAGAGATAGACAGAGAGATAGACAGGGAGAGAGAGAGAGTGTGTGATAGACAGGGAGAGATAGATACAGAGTCTGAGAGAGAGGGAGAGAGAGATAGATAAAGAGAGTGATAGACAGGAGGGATAGAGAGAGCGATAGACAGGGAGAGATAGAGAGAGTGAGAGACAGGGAGAGAGAGAGAGAGAGCGATAGACAGGGAGAGATAGAGAGAGTGATAGACAGGGAGAGAGGGAGAGTGATAGACAGGGAGAGATAGAGAGAGAGGGATAGACAGGGGAGAGATAGAGAGAGAGAGTGATAGACATGGAGAGATAGAGAGAGAGTGAGAGACAGGGAGAGATAGAGAGAGAGAGAGTGAGAGATAGGGAGAGATAGAGAGAGAGAGAGTGATAGACTGATAGAGATAGATACAGAGTCTGAGTGAGAGGGAGAGAGAGATAGATAGAGAGAGCGATAGACAGGGAGAGATGGAGAGATTGAGCGACAGGGAGAGACATAGAGAGAGAGAGAGTGGTAGACAGGGAGAGACAGAGAAAAAGAGAGCGATCGACAGGGAGAGATGCAGAGAGAGAGAGTGAGAGACAGGGAGAGATAGAGAGAATGAGCGACAGATAGAGACAGAGAGAGAGCGATAGACAGGGAGAGATAAAGAGAGTGATAGACAGGGAGAGAGAGAGAGAGAGTGAGCGATAGACAGGGAGAGAGTGAGAGACAGGGAGAGAGAGAGAGAGAGTAATAGACAGGGAGGGATAGAGAGAGAGTGATAAACAGGGAGAGATAGAGAGACAGGGCTATAGACAAGGAGAGATAGAGAGAGAGTGATAGACAGTGAGAGATGGAGAGAGAGTGAGGGAGAGAGATAGACAGGGAGAGACAGACAGAGAGTGTGATAGACAGGGAGAGATAGAGAGAGAGAGAGAGCGATAGAGATAGTCAGGGAGAGATAGAGAGAGAGAGTGATAGACAGGGAGAGATAGAGAGCGATAGACAGGAAGACATAGAGCGAGAGAGCGATAGACTTGAAGAGATATAGAGAGAGACTGAGAGACAGGGAGAGAGTGTGAGAGAGAGAGTGATAGATAGGGAGAGAGAGAGAGGGATAGACAGGGAGAGGTGGAGAGATAGAGATAGAGAGAGCGATAGACAGGGTGAGATAGAGTGAGAGAGTGATAGACAGTGAGAGATAGAGAGAGAGACAGGGAGAGATAAAGAGAGAGAAGGAGAGAGATAGACAGGGAGAGAGAGAGAGAGTGAGGGAGAGATATAGAGAGAGAGAGAGAGAGAAAGTGTGATAGACAGGGAGAGATATAGAGAGTGAGGGAGAGATATAGACGGAGAGATAGAGAGAAAGTGTGATAGACAGGGAGAGATAGAGAGAGAGCAATAGACAGGGAGAGATAGAGAGAACGAGAGTGATAGACAGGGAGAGAGAGATAGAGAGAGAGATAGACAGGGAGAGATAGAGAGAGTGAGAGACAGGGAGAGACAGAGAGAGAGAGAGCGATAGACAGGGAGAGATAGAGAGAGAGAGTGATAGACAGGGAGAGATAGAGAGAGGGAGTGAGAGACAGGGAGAGAGAGAGAGTGTGTGATAGACAGGGAGAGATAGATACAGAGTCTGAGAGAGAGGGAGAGAGAGATAGATAAAGAGAGTGATAGACAGGAGGGATAGAGAGAGCGATAGACAGGGAGAGATAGAGAGAGTGAGAGACAGGGAGAGAGAGAGAGAGAGTGATAGACAGGGAGAGAGGGAGAGTGATAGACAGGGAGAGATAGAGAGAGAGGGATAGACAGGGGAGAGATAGAGAGAGAGAGTGATAGACATGGAGAAATAGAGAGAGAGTGAGAGACAGGGAGAGATAGAGAGAGAGAGAGTGAGAGATAGGGAGAGATAGAGAGAGAGAGTGATAGACTGATAGAGATAGATACAGAGTCTGAGTGAGAGGGAGAGAGAGATAGATAGAGAGAGTGATAGACAGGAGGGATAGAGAGAGCGATAGACAGGGAGAGATGGAGAGAATGAGTGACAGATAGAGACAGAGAGAGAGTGATAGACAGGGAGAGACAGAGAAAAAGAGAGCGATCGACAGGGAGAGATGGAGAGAGAGTGAGCGATAGACAGGGAGAGAGTGAGAGACAGGGAGAGACAGAGAGAAAGAGAGTTATAGACAGGGAGAGATAGAGAGAGAGTGATAGACAGGGAGGGATAGAGAGAGAGTAATAGACAGGGAGGGATAGAGAGAGAGTGATAAACAGGGAGAGATAGAGAGACAGGGCTATAGACAAGGAGAGATAGAGAGAGAGTGATAGACAGTGAGAGATGGAGAGAGAGAGGGAGAGAGATAGACAGGGAGAGATAGACAGAGAGTGTGATAGACAGGGAGAGATAGAGAGAGAGAGAGCGATAGAGATAGTCAGGGAGAGACAGAGAGAGAGAGTGATAGACAGGGAGAGATAGAGAGCGATAGACAGGAAGAGATAGAGCGAGAGAGCGATAGACTTGAAGAGATATAGAGAGAGACTGAGAGACAGGGAGAGAGTATGAGAGAGAGAGTGATAGATAGGGAGAGAGAGAGAGGGATAGACAGGGAGAGGTGGAGAGATAGAGATAGAGAGCGATAGACAGGGTGAGATAGAGTGAGAGAGTGATAGACAGGGAGAGATAAAGAGAGAGAAGGAGAGAGATAGACAGGGAGAGAGAGAGAGAGAGAGTAATAGACAGGGAGAGATATAGAGAGAGAGAGAGAGAGAGATAGACAGGGAGAGAGAGAGAGAGTGAGGGAGAGATATAGAGAGAGAGAGAGAGAGAGAGAAAGTGTGATAGACAGGGAGAGATATAGAGAGTGAGGGAGAGATATAGACGGACAGATAGAGAGAAAGTGTGATAGACAGGGAGAGATAGAGAGAGAGCAATAGACAGGGAGAGATAGAGAGAACGAGAGTGATAGACAGGGAGAGAGAGATAGAGAGAGAGATAGACAGGGAGAGAGAGAGAGAGTGATAGACAGGGAGAGACAGAGAAAAAGACAGCGATCGACAGGGAGAGATGGAGAGAGAGAGAGTGAGAGACAGGGAAAGACAGAGAGAATGAGCGACAGATAGAGACAGAGAGAGAGTGATAGACAGGGAGAGACAGAGAAAAAGAGAGCAATCGACAGGGAGAGATGGAGAGAGAGTGAGCGATAGACAGGGAGAGAGTGAGAGACAGGGAGAGAGAGAGAGAAAGAGAGTTATAGACAGGGAGAGATAGAGAGAGAGTGATAGACAGGGAGGGATAGAGAGAGAGTAATAGACAGGGAGGGATAGAGAGAGAGAGTGATAGACAGGGAGAGATAGAGATAGAGAGAGAGAGAGAGTGAGAGATAGGGAGAGATAGAGAGAGAGAGAGAGAGTGATAGACTGATAGAGATAGATACAGAGTCTGAGTGAGAGGGAGAGAGAGATAGATAGAGAGAGTGATAGACAGGAGGGATAGAGAGAGCGATAGACAGGGAGAGATGGAGAGAATGAGCGACAGGGAGAGACATAGAGAGAGAGAGAGTGGTAGACAGGGAGAGACAGAGAAAAAGAGAGCGATCGACAGGGAGAGATGCAGAGAGAGAGAGTGAGAGACAGGGAGAGATAGAGAGAATGAGCGACAGATAGAGACAGAGAGAGAGCGATAGACAGGGAGAGATAAAGAGAGTGATAGACAGGGAGAGAGAGAGAGAGAGTGAGCGATAGACAGGGAGAGAGTGAGAGACAGGGAGAGAGAGAGAGAGAGTAATAGACAGGGAGGGATAGAGAGAGAGTGATAAACAGGGAGAGATAGAGAGACAGGGCTATAGACAAGGAGAGATAGAGAGAGAGTGATAGACAGTGAGAGATGGAGAGAGAGTGAGGGAGAGAGATAGACAGGGAGAGACAGACAGAGAGTGTGATAGACAGGGAGAGATAGAGAGAGAGAGAGAGCGATAGAGATAGTCAGGGAGAGATAGAGAGAGAGAGTGATAGACAGGGAGAGATAGAGAGCAATAGACAGGAAGACATAGAGCGAGAGAGCGATAGACTTGAAGAGATATAGAGAGAGACTGAGAGACAGGGAGAGAGTGTGAGAGAGAGAGTGATAGATAGGGAGAGAGAGAGAGGGATAGACAGTGAGAGGTGGAGAGATAGAGATAGAGAGAGCGATAGACAGGGTGAGATAGAGTGAGAGAGTGATAGACAGTGAGAGATAGAGAGAGAGACTGGGAGAGATAAAGAGAGAGAAGGAGAGAGATAGACAGAGAGAGATAGAGAGAGAGAGATAGACAGGGAGAGATATAGAGAGTGAGGGAGAGATATAGACGGAGAGATAGAGAGAAAGTGTGATAGACAGGGAGAGATAGAGAGAGAGCAATAGACAGGGAGAGATAGAGCGGTAGAGATAGAGAGAACGAGAGTGGTAGACAGGGAGAGAGAGATAGAGAGAGAGATAGACAGGGAGAGATAGATACAGAGTCTGAGAGAGAGGGAGAGAGAGATAGATAAAGAGAGTGATAGACAGGAGGGATAGAGAGAGCGATAGGCAGGGAGAGATAGAGAGAGTGAGAGACAGGGAGAGACAGAGATAGAGGGAGAGAGATAGACAGGGAGAGATAGAGAGAGAGAGTGCGATAGACAGGGGAGAGATAGAGAGAGAGAGAGAGTGATAGACAGGGAGAGATAGAGAGAGAGAGAGAGAGTGATAGACAGGGAGAGATAGAGAGAGAGGGAGAGAGATAGACAGGGAGAGATAGAGAGAGAGAGTGAGAGAGTGATAGACAGTGAGAGAGAGAGATAGAGAGAGAGCACGATAGTGATAGACAGGGAGAGATAGAGAGACACAGGCATAGACAAGGAGAGATAGAGAGAGAGAGAGTGGTAGACAGGGAGAGAGAGATAGAGAGATAAACAGGGAGAGAGAGAGAGAGTGTGATAGACAGGGAGAGATAGATACATAGTCTGAGAGAGAGGGAGAGAGAGATAGATAGAGAGAGTGATAGACAGGAGGGATAGAGAGAGCGGTAGACAGGGAGAGAGAGAGAGAGAGAGAGCGATAGACAGGGAGAGATAGAGAGAGTGATAGACAGGGAGAGATAGAGAGAGAGAGAGAGAGAGATAGACACGGAGAGATAGAGAGAGGGAGAGCGAGAGGGGAGAGATAGAGAGAGAGAGTGATAGACATGGAGAGATAGAGAGAGAGTGATAGACAGGGAGTGATAGAGAGAGAGAGTGAGAGACAGGGAGAGACAGAGAGAGAGAGTGATAGACATGGAGAGATAGAGAGAGAGTGATAGACAGGGAGAGATAGAGAAAGAGTGTGATAGACAGGGAGAGATAGAGAGAGAGAGTGCGATAGACAGGGAGAGATAGAGAGAGAGTGAAAGACGGGGAGAGATAGAGAGAGAGAGTGATAGACTGGGAGAGGTAGATACAGAGTCTGAGAGAGAGGGAGAGAGAGATAGATAGAGAGAGCGATAGACAGGAGGGATAGAGAGAGCGATAGACAGGGAGAGATGGAGAGAATGAGCGACAGGGAGAGACATAGAGAGAGAGAGAGTGATAGATAGGGAGAGACAGACAGAGAGGGAGAAAGATAGACAGGGAGAGACAGAGAAAAAGAGAGCGATAGACAAGGAGAGATAGAGAGAGAGAGTGATAGGAGAGATAGAGAGAGTGAGAGACAGGGAGAGATAGAGAGAGTGAGAGACAGGGAGAGACAGAGAGAGAGAGTGAGAGACAGGGAGAGATAGAGAGAGTGATTGACAGGGAGAGATAGAGAGAGAGTGCGATAGAGATAGACCGCGAGAGATAGAGAGAGAGAGTGAAAGGCAGGGAGAGTCAGACAGAGAGGGAGAAAGACAGACAGGGAGAGATAGAGAAAAAGAGAGCGATAGACAGGGAGAGATGGAGAGAGAGAGAGTGATAGACTGGGAGAGATAGAGAGAGAGAGAGTGATAGACTGGGAGAGATAGAGAGAGAGTGCGATAGAGATAGACAGGGAGAGAGAGAGAGAGGGCAATAGACAGGGAGAGATAGAGAGAGTGATAGACAGGGAAAAATAGAGAGAGAGCGCGATACAGATAGATAGGGAGAGATAGAGAGACAGAGGGATAGACAAGGAGAGATAGAGAGAGAGAGTGATAGACAGGGAGAGATATAGAGAGAGAGCGAGAGAGAGGGAGAGATAGAGAGAGAGAGTGATAGACAGGGAGAGATAGAGAGAGAGAGCGAGAGAGATAGAGAGGGAGAGATATAGAGAGAGAGCGAGAGAGAGCGAGAGAGATAGACAGGGAGAGATAGAGAGAGAGTGAGAGACAGGGAGAGATAGAGAAAGGGTGTGATAGACAGGGAGAGATAGAGAGAGAGAGTGAGAGATAGAGAGAGAGAGAGAGAGTGATAGACTGATAGAGATAGATACAGAGTCTGAGAGGGAGAGAGAGATAGATAGAGAGAGTGATAGACAGGAGGGATAGAGAGAGTGATAGACAGGAAGAGATGGAGAGAATGAGCGACAGGGAGAGACATAGAGAGAGAGAGAGCGATAGACAGGGAGAGATAGAGAGAGAGGGAGAGAGATAGACAGGGAGAGGTAGAGAGAGAGAGTGATATACAGGGAGAGACAGAGAAAAAGAGAGCGATCGACAGGGAGAGATGGAGAGAGAGAGAGTGAGAGACAGGGAAAGATAGAGAGAATGAGCGACAGATAGAGACAGAGAGTGAGCGATAGACAGGGAGAGACAGAGAGAAAGAGAGTAATAGACAGGGAGGGATAGAGAGAGAGTAATAGACAGGGAGGGATAGAGAGAGAGAGAGATAGAGAGAGAGTGATAGACAGGGAGAGACAGAGAGAGAGAGCGAGTGAGAGACAGAGAGAGATAGAGAGAGAGTGATAGACAGGGGAGAGAGAGAGAGAGAGTGATAGACTGGGAGAGATAGAGAGAGAGAGTGCGATAGACAGGGAGAGATAGAGAGAGAGTGATAGACAGGGGAGAGATAGAGAGAGAGGGAGAGAGATAGACAGGGAGAGATAGAGAGAGAGAGTGATAGACAGTGAGAGATAGAGAGATAGAGAGAGAGCACGATAGTGATAGACATGGAGAGATAGAGAGACACAGGCATAGACAAGGAGAGATAGAGAGAGATAGAGAGAGTGATGGACAGGGAGAGATAGAGAGAGAGAGTGATAGACAGGGAGAGACAGAGAGAGAGAGAGAGAGAGAGACAGGGAGAGATAGAGAGAGAATGATAGACAGGGAGAGATATAGAGAGAGAGTGATAGACAGGGAGAGATAGAGAGAGAGTGATAGACAGGGAGAGAGAGAGAGAGAGTGCGATAGACAGGGAGAGATAGAGAGAATGAGCAACAGATAGAGACAGAGAGAGAGAGCGATAGACAGGGTGAGATAGAGAGAGTGATGGACAGGGAGAGATAGAGAGAGAGAGTGATAGACAGGGAGAGACAGAGAGAGAGAGAGAGAGAGAGAGTGATTGACAGGGAGAGATAGAGAGAGAGTGATAGACAGGGAGAGATAGAGAGAGAGTGCGATAGAGATAGACAGGGAGAGATAGAGAGAGAGAGAGTGATAGATAGGGAGAGATAGAGAGAGAGTGCGATAGAGATAGACAAGGAGAGATAGAGAGAGAGAGTGATAGACAGGGAGAGACAGACAGAGAGTGATAGACGGGGAGAGATGGAGGGAGAGAGAGAGAGGGAGAGAGATAGACAGGGAGAGAGAGTGATAGACAGTGAGAGATAGAGAGATAGAGAGAGAGCACGATAGTGATAGACAGGGAGAGATAGAGAGACACAGGCATAGACAAGGAGAGAGAGAGAGAGAGAGAG
>NW_026868313.1:0-30843 GCF_020745735.1 Hemiscyllium ocellatum
AAAATATTCTAAGTGTCGCTGGTTACTGATTTGTACTGATTCAAAAATATTCCAAGTGTCAGTGGTTACTGATTTGTACTGCTTCAAAAATATTCTAAGTGTCGCTGGTTACTGATTTGTACTGCTTCAAAAATATTCTAAGTGTCAGTGGTTACTGATTTGTACTGATTCAAAAATATTCTAAGTGTCGCTGGTTACTGATTTGTACTGCTTCAAAAATATTCTAAGTGTCAGTGGTTACTGATTTGTACTGACTGAAAAATATTCTAAGTGTCGCTGGTTACTGATTTGTACTGCTTCAAAAATATTCTAAGTGTCGTGGTTACTGATTTGTACTGCTTCAAAAATATTCTAAGTGTCGCTGGTTACTGATTTGTACTGATTCAAAAATATTCAAGTGTCAGTGGTTACTGATTTGTACTGACTCAAAAAAATTCTAAGTGTCGCTGGTTACTGATTTGTACTGATTCAAAAATATTCTAAGTGTCAGTGGTTACTGATTTGTACTGCTTCAAAAATATTCTAAGTGTTGCTGGTTACTGATTTGGACGGCTTCAAAAATTTTCTAAGTGTCAGTGGTTACTGATTTGTACTGATTCAAAAATATTCTAAGTGTCGCTGGTTACTGATTTGTACTGCTTCAAAAATATTCCAAGTGTCAGTGGTTACTGATTTGTACTGCTTCAAAAAGTGTCAGTGGTTACTGATTTGTACTGCTTCAAAAATATTCGAAGTGTCAGTGGTTACTGATTTGTACTGCTTCAAAAATATTCTAAGTGTCGCTGGTTACTGATTTGTACTGAATCAAAAATATTCTAAGTGTCAGTGGTTACTGATTTGTACTGATTCAAAAATATTCT
Source organism: Hemiscyllium ocellatum (assembly GCF_020745735.1). Lineage (NCBI taxonomy): Eukaryota > Metazoa > Chordata > Chondrichthyes > Orectolobiformes > Hemiscylliidae > Hemiscyllium > Hemiscyllium ocellatum. The sequence continues at coordinate 861 of NW_026868313.1, forward strand.
AAGTGTCAGCTGGTTACTGATTTGTACTGCTTCAAAAATATTCAAGTGTTGCTGGTTACTGATTTGGACGGCTTCAAAAATATTCTAAGTGTCAGTGGTTACTGATTTGTACTGATTCAAAAATATTCTATGTGTCAGTGGTTACTGATTTGTACTGCTTCAAAAATATTCTAAGTGTCGCTGGTTACTGATTTGTACTGATTCAGAAAATATTCTAAGTGTCAGTGGTTACTGATTTGTACTGATTCAAAAATATTCTAAGTGTCGCTTGTTACTGATTTGTACTGCTTCAAAAATATTCTAAGTGTCAGTGGTTACTGATTTGTACTGACTGAAAAATATTCTAAGTGTCGCTGGTTACTGATTTGTACTGATTCAAAAATATTCCAAGTGTCAGTGGTTACTGATTTGTACTGCTTCAAAAATATTCCAAGTGTGGCTGGTTACTGATTTGGACGGCTTCAAAAATTTTCTAAGTGTCAGTGGTTACTGATTTGTACTGATTCAAAAATATTTTAAGTGTCGCTGGTTACTGATTTGTACTGCTTCAAAAATATTCCAAGTATCAGTGGTTACTGATTTGTACTGCTTCAAAAAGTGTCAGTGGTTACTGATTTGTACTGCTTCAAAAATATTCTAAGTGTCAGTGGTTACTGATTTGTACTGCTTCAAAAATATTCTAAGTGTCGCTGGTTACTGGTTTGTACTGAATCAAAAAATATTCTAAGTGTCAGTGGTTACTGATTTGTACTGCTTCAAAAATATTCTAAGTGTTGCTGGTTACTGATTTGGACGGCTTCAAAAATTTTCTAAGTGTCAGTGGTTACTGATTTGTACTGATTCAAAAATATTGTAAGTGTCAGTGGTTACTGATTTGTACTGATTCAAAAATATTCTAAGTGTCGCTTGTTACTGATTTGTACTGCTTCAAAAATATTCAAGTGTCAGTGGTTACTGATTTGTACTGACTGAAAAATATTCTAAGTGTCGCTGGTTACTGATTTGTACTGATTCAAAATATTCTAAGTGTCAGTGGTTACTGATTTGTACTGCTTCAAAAATATTCCAAGTGTCGCTGGTTACTGATTTGGACGGCTTCAAAAATTGTCAGTGGTTACTGATTTGTACTGCTTCAAAAATATTCTAAGTGTCGTGGTTACTGATTTGTACTGCTTCAAAAATATTCTAAGTGTCAGCTGGTTACTGATTTGTACTGCTTCAAAAATATTCCAAGTGGGTTACTGATTTGTACTGCTTCAAAAATATTCTAAGTGTCGCTTGTTACTGATTTGTACTGCTTCAAAAATATTCTAAGTGTCAGTGGTTACTGATTTGTACTGACTGAAAAATATTCTAAGTGTCGCTGGTTACTGATTTGTACTGCTTCAAAAATATTCTAAGTGTCAGTGGTTACTGATTTGTACTGCTTCAAAAATATTCAAGTGTCAGTGGTTACTGATTTGTACTGCTTCAAAAATATTCTAAGTGTCAGTGGTTACTGATTTGTACTGACTCAAAAATATTCGAAGTGTCGCTGTTACTGATTTGTACTGCTTCAAAAATATTCTAAGTGTCGCTGGTTACTGATTTGTACTGCTGAAAAATATTCTAAGTGTCAGTGGTTACTGATTTGTACTGCTTCAAAAAGTGTCAGTGGTTACTGATTTGTACTGCTTCAAAATATTCTAAGTGTCAGTGGTTACTGATTTGTACTGCTTCAAAAATATTCTAAGTGTCAGTGGTTACTGATTTGTACTGACTGAAAAAATATTCTAAGTGTCGCTGGTTACTGATTTGTACTGATTCAAAAATATTCCAAGTGTCAGTGGTTACTGATTTGTACTGCTTCAAAAATATCCAAGTGTTGCTGGTTACTGATTTGTACGGCTTCAAAAATATTCTAAGTGTCAGTGGTTACTGATTTGTACTGATTCAAAAATATTCTAAGTGTCGCTGGTTACTGATTTGTACTGATTCAAAAATATTCCAAGTGTCAGCTGGTTACTGATTTGTACTGCTGAAAAATATTCTAAGTGTCGCTTGTTACTGATTTGTACTGCTTCAAAAATATTCTAAGTGTCGGTGGTTACTGATTTGTACTGCTTCAAAAATATTCTAAGTGTCGCTGGTTACTGATTTGTACTGAATCAAAAATATTCTAAGTGTCAGTGGTTACTGATTTGTACTGACTGAAAAATATTCTAAGTGTCGCTGGTTACTGATTTGTACTGATTCAAAAATATTCCAAGTGTCAGTGGTTACTGATTTGTACTGCTTCAAAAATATTCTAAGTGTTGCTGGTTACTGATTTGGACGGCTTCAAAAATTTTCTAAGTGTCAGTGGTTACTGATTTGTACTGATTCAAAAATATTCTAAGTGTCGCTGGTTACTGATTTGTACTGCTTCAAAAATATTCAAGTGTCAGTGGTTACTGATTTGTACTGCTTCAAAAAGTGTCAGTGGTTACTGATTTGTACTGCTTCAAAAATATTCTAAGTGTCAGTGGTTACTGATTTGTACTGCTTCAAAAATATTCTAAGTGTCGCTGGTTACTGGTTTGTACTGAATCAAAAATATTCTAAGTGTCAGTGGTTACTGATTTGTACTGATTCAAAAATATTCTAAGTGTCGCTGGTTACTGATTTGTACTGCTTCAAAAATATTCAAGTGTTGCTGGTTACTGATTTGTACTGCTTCAAAATTTTCTAAGTGTCAGTGGTTACTGATTTGTACTGATTCAAAAATATTCTATGTGTCAGTGGTTACTGATTTGTACTGCTTCAAAAATATTCTAAGTGTCGCTGGTTACTGATTTGTACTGCTCAAAAATATTCCAAGTATCAGTGGTTACTGATTTGTACTGCTTCAAAAAAAAGTGTCAGTGGTTACTGATTTGTACTGCTTCAAAAATATTCGAAGTGTCAGTGGTTACTGATTTGTACTGCTTCAAAAATATTCTAAGTGTCGCTGGTTACTGGTTTGTACTGAATCAAAAATATTCTAAGTGTCAGTGGTTACTGATTTGTACTGATTCAAAAATATTCCAAGTGTTGCTGGTTACTGATTTGTACTGCTTCAAAAATATTCCAAGTGTCAGTGGTTACTGATTTGGACGGCTTCAAAAATTTTCTAAGTGTCGCTGGTTACTGATTTGTACTGATTCAAAAATATTCTATGTGTCAGTGGTTACTGATTTGTACTGCTTCAAAAATATTCTAAGTGTCGCTGGTTACTGATTTGTACTGATTCAGAAATATTCCAAGTGTCAGTGGTTACTGATTTGTACTGATTCAAAAATATTCTAAGTGTTGCTTGTTACTGATTTGTACTGCTTCAAAAATATTCTAAGTGTCAGTGGTTACTGATTTGTACTGACTGAAAAATATTCTAAGTGTCGCTGGTTACTGATTTGTACTGCTTCAAAAATATTCCAAGTGTCAGTGGTTACTGATTTGTACTGCTTCAAAAATATTCCAAGTGTTGCTGGTTACTGATTTGGACGGCTTCAAAAAATTTCTAAGTGTCAGTGGTTACTGATTTGTACTGATTCAAAAATATTTTAAGTGTCGCTGGTTACTGATTTGTACTGCTTCAAAAATATTCCAAGTATCAGTGGTTACTGATTTGTACTGCTTCAAAAATTGTAAGTGGTTACTGATTTGTACTGCTTCAAAAATATTCTAAGTGTCAGTGGTTACTGATTTGTACTGCTTCAAAAATATTCTAAGTGTCGCTGGTTACTGATTTGTAGTGATTCAAAAATATTCTAAGTGTCAGTGGTTACTGATTTGTACTGCTTCAAAAATATTCTAAGTGTCGCTGGTTACTGATTTGTACTGCTTCAAAAATTTCTAAGTGTCAGTGGTTACTGATTTGTACTGATTCAAAAATATTCTAAGTGTCAGTGGTTACTGATTTGTACTGATTCAAAAATATTCTAAGTGTCGCTGGTTACTGATTTGTACTGCTTCAAAAATATTCTAAGTGTCAGTGGTTACTGATTTGTACTGACTGAAAAATATTCTAAGTGTCGCTGGTTACTGATTTGTACTGATTCAAAAATATTCCAAGTGTCAGTGGTTACTGATTTGTACTGCTTCAAAAATATTCCAAGTGTTGCTGGTTACTGATTTGGACGGCTTCAAAAATATTCTAAGTGTCAGTGGTTACTGATTTGTACTGATTCAAAAATATTCTAAGTGTCGCTGGTTACTGATTTGTACTGCTTCAAAAATATTCCAAGTATCAGTGGTTACTGATTTGTACTGCTTCAAAAAGTATCATTGGTTACTGATTTGTACTGCTTCAAAAATATTCTAAGTGTCGCTTGTTACTGATTTGTACTGCTTCAAAAATATTCTAAGTGTCAGTGGTTACTGATTTGTACTGACTCAAAAATATTCTAAGTGTCGCTGGTTACTGATTTGTACTGATTCAAAAATATTCTAAGTGTCGTGGTTACTGATTTGTACTGCTTCAAAAATATTCTAAGTGTCGTGGTTACTGATTTGTACTGCTTCAAAAATATTCTAAGTGTCGCTGGTTACTGATTTGTACTGACTCAAAAATATTCGAAGTGTCGCTGGTTACTGATTTGTACTGCTTCAAAAATATTCTAAGTGTCGCTGGTTACTGATTTGTACTGACTTCAAAAATATTCTAAGTGTCAGTGTTACTGATTTGTACTGCTTCAAAAAGTGTCAGTGGTTACTGATTTGTACTGCTTCAAAAATATTCTAAGTGTCAGTGGTTACTGATTTGTACTGCTTCAAAAATATTCTAAGTGTCAGTGGTTACTGATTTGTACTGCTGAAAAATATTCTAAGTGTCGCTGGTTACTGATTTGTACTGATTCAAAAATATTCTAAGTGTCAGTGGTTACTGATTTGTACTGCTTCAAAAATATTCCAAGTGTTGCTGGTTACTGATTTGGACGGCTTCAAAAATATTCTAAGTGTCAGTGGTTACTGATTTGTACTGATTCAAAAATATTCTAAGTGTCGCTGGTTACTGATTTGTACTGATTCAAAAATATTCTAAGTGTCAGTGGTTACTGATTTGTACTGACTCAAAAATATTCCAAGTGTCGCTTGTTACTGATTTGTACTGCTTCAAAAATATTCTAAGTGTCGGTGGTTACTGATTTGTACTGCTTCAAAAATATTCTAAGTGTCGCTGGTTACTGGTTTGTACTGAATCAAAAATATTCTAAGTGTCAGTGGTTACTGATTTGTACTGCTGAAAAATATTCTAAGTGTCGCTGGTTACTGATTTGTACTGATTCAAAATATTCCAAGTGTCAGTGGTTACTGATTTGTACTGCTTCAAAACTATTCTAAGTGTTGCTGGTTACTGATTTGGACGGCTTCAAAAATTTTCTAAGTGTCAGTGGTTACTGATTTGTACTGATTCAAAAATATTCTAAGTGTCGCTGGTTACTGATTTGTACTGCTTCAAAAATATTCCAAGTATCAGTGGTTACTGATTTGTACTGCTTCAAAAATGTCAGTGGTTACTGATTTCTACTGCTTCAAAAATATTCTAAGTGTCAGTGGTTACTGATTTGTACTGCTTCAAAAATATTCTAAGTGTCGCTGGTTACTGGTTTGTACTGAATCAAAAATATTCTAAGTGTCAGTGGTTACTGATTTGTACTGATTCAAAAATATTCTAAGTGTCGCTGGTTACTGATTTGTACTGCTTCAAAAATATTCCAAGTGTTGCTGTTACTGATTTGTACTGCTTCAAAAATATTCTAAGTGTCAGTGTTACTGATTTGTACTGATTCAAAAATATTCTAAGTGTCAGTGGTTACTGATTTGTACTGCTTCAAAAATATTCTAAGTGTCGCTGGTTACTGATTTGTACTGCTTCAAAAATATTCCAAGTGTCAGTGGTTACTGATTTGTACTGCTTCAAAAATTGTGTCAGTGGTTACTGATTTGTACTGCTTCAAAAATATTCGAAGTGTCAGTGGTTACTGATTTGTACTGCTTCAAAAATATTCTAAGTGTCGCTGGGTACTGATTTGTACTGCTTCAAAAATATTAAGTGTCAGTGGTTACTGATTTGTACTGATTCAAAAATATTTCTAAGTGTCGCTGGTTACTGATTTGTACTGATTCAAAAATATTCAAGTGTTGCTGGTTACTGATTTGTACTGCTTCAAAAATTTTCTAAGTGTCAGTGGTTACTGATTTGGACGGATTCAAAAATTTTCTAAGTGTCAGTGGTTACTGATTTGTACTGCTTCAAAAATATTTCTAAGTGTCGCTGGTTCTGATTTGTACTGATTCAAAATATTCCAAGTGTCAGTGGTTACTGATTTGTACTGATTCAAAAATATTCTAAGTGTGCTGGTTACTGATTTGTACTGCTTCAAAAATATTCTAAGTGTCAGTGGTTACTGATTTGTACTGACTGAAAAATATTCTAAGTGTCGCTGGTTACTGATTTGTACTGATTCAAAAATATTCCAAGTGTCAGTGGTTACTGATTTGTACTGCTTCAAAAATATTCCAAGTGTTGCTGGTTACTGATTTGGACGGCTTCAAAAATTTTCTAAGTGTCAGTGTTACTGATTTGTACTGATTCAAAAATATTCTAAGTGTCGCTGGTTACTGATTTGTACTGCTTCAAAAATATTCTAAGTGTCAGTGTTACTGATTTGTACTGCTTGTTACTGATTTGTACTGCTTCAAAATATTCTAAGTGTCAGTGGTTACTGATTTGTACTGCTTCAAAAATATTCTAAGTGTCGCTGGTTACTGATTTGTACTGATTCAAAAATATTCCAAGTGTCAGTGGTTACTGATTTGTACTGCTTCAAAAATATTCTAAGTGTTGCTGTTACTGATTTGTACTGCTTCAAAAATTTCTAAGTGTCAGTGGTTACTGATTTGTACTGATTCAAAAATATTCTAAGTGTCAGTGGTTACTGATTTGTACTGATTCAAAAATATTCCAAGTATCGCTGGTTACTGATTTGTACTGCTTCAAAAAGTGTCAGTGGTTACTGATTTTGTACTGACTGAAAAATATTCTAAGTGTCATTGGTTACTGATTTGGACTGATTCAAAAATTTTCCAAGTGTCAGTGGTTACTGATTTGTACTGATTCAAAAATATTCTATGTGTCAGTGGTTACTGATTTGTACTGATTCAAAAATATTCTAAGTGTCGCTGGTTACTGATTTGTACTGATTCAGAAATATTCCAAGTGTCAGTGGTTACTGATTTGTACTGCTTCAAAAATATCAGTGGTTACTGATTTGTACTGCTTCAAAAATATTCTAAGTGTTGCTTGTTACTGATTTGTACTGCTTCAAAAATATTCTAAGTGTCAGTGGTTACTGATTTGTACTGACTGAAAAAATATTCTAAGTGTCGCTGGTTACTGATTTGTACTGATTCAAAAATATTCTAAGTGTCAGTGGTTACTGATTTGTACTGCTTCAAAAATATTCCAAGTGTCTGTGGTTACTGATTTGGACTGATTCAAAAATATTCTAAGTGTCAGTGGTTACTGATTTGTACTGACTTCAAAAATATTCTAAGTGTCGCTGTTACTGATTTGTACTGCTTCAAAAATATTCCAAGTATCGCTGGTTACTGATTTGTACTGACTTCAAAATATTCCAAGTGTCAGTGGTTACTGATTTGTACTGCTTCAAAAATATTCAAGTGTCGCTGGTTACTGATTTGTACTGCTTCAAAAATATTCTAAGTGTCGCTGGTTACTGGTTTGTAGTGAATCAAAAATATTCCAAGTGTCAGTGGTTACTGATTTGTACTGCTTCAAAAATATTCAAGTGTTGCTGGTTACTGATTTGTACTGATTCAAAAATATTCAAGTGTCAGTGGTTACTGATTTGTACTGATTCAAAAATATTGTAAGTGTCAGTGGTTACTGATTTGTACTGCTTCAAAATAGTGTCAGTGGTTACTGATTTGTACTGCTTCAAAAATATTCTAAGTGTCGTGGTTACTGATTTGTACTGCTTCAAAAATATTCTAAGTGTCAGACGTTACTGATTTGTACTGACTCAAAAATATTCTAAGTGTCGCTGGTTACTAATTTGTACTGATTCAAACATATTCCAAGTGTCAGTGGTTACTGATTTGTACTGCTTCAAAAATATTCCAAGTGTTGCTGGTTACTGATTTGGACGGCTTCAAAAATATTCTAAGTGTCAGTGGTTACTGATTTGTACTGATTCAAAAATATTCTAAGTGTCGCTGGTTACTGATTTGTACTGATTCAAAAATATTCCAAGTGTCAGTGGTTACTGATTTGTACTGACTGAAAAATATTCCAAGTGTCGCTTGTTTCTGATTTGTACTGCTTCAAAAATATTCTAAGTGTCGGTGGTTACTGATTTGTACTGCTTCAAAAATATTCTAAGTGTCGCTGGTTACTGGTTTGTACTGAATCAAAAATATTCTAAGTGTCAGTGGTTACTGATTTGTACTGACTGAAAAATATTCTAAGTGTCGCTGGTTACTGATTTGTACTGATTCAAAAATATTCCAAGTGTCAGTGGTTACTGATTTGTACTGCTTCAAAACTATTCCAAGTGTTGCTGGTTACTGATTTGGACGGCTTCAAAAATTTCTAAGTGTCAGTGGTTACTGATTTGTACTGATTCAAAAATATTCTAAGTGTCGCTGGTTACTGATTTGTACTGCTTCAAAAATATTCCAAGTATCAGTGGTTACTGATTTGTACTGCTTCAAAAAGTGTCAGTGGTTACTGATTTGTACTGCTTCAAAAATATTCGAAGTGTCAGTGGTTACTGATTTGTACTGCTTCAAAAATATTCTAAGTGTCGCTGGTTACTGGTTTGTACTGAATCAAAAATATTCTAAGTGTCAGTGGTTACTGATTTGTACTGATTCAAAAATATTCTAAGTGTTGCTGTTACTGATTTGTACTGCTTCAAAAATATTCCAAGTGTTGCTGGTTACTGATTTGGACGGCTTCAAAAATTTTCTAAGTGTCAGTGGTTACTGATTTGTACTGATTCAAAAATATTCTATGTGTCAGTGGTTACTGATTTGTACTGCTTCAAAAATATTCTAAGTGTCGCTGGTTACTGATTTGTACTGATTCAGAAATATTCCAAGTGTCAGTGGTTACTGATTTGTACTGATTCAAAAATATTCTAAGTGTTGCTTGTTACTGATTTGTACTGCTTCAAAAATATTCTAAGTGTCAGTGGTTACTGATTTGTACTGACTGAAAAATATTCTAAGTGTCGCTGGTTACTGATTTGTACTGATTCAAAAATATTCCAAGTGTCAGTGGTTACTGATTTGTACTGCTTCAAAAATATTCCAAGTGTTGCTGGTTACTGATTTGGACGGCTTCAAAAATTTTCTAAGTGTCAGTGGTTACTGATTTGTACTGATTCAAAAATATTTTAAGTGTCGCTGGTTACTGATTTGTACTGCTTCAAAAATATTCCAAGTATCAGTGGTTACTGATTTGTACTGCTTCAAAAAGTGTCAGTGGTTACTGATTTGTACTGCTTCAAAAATATTCTAAGTGTCAGTGGTTACTGATTTGTACTGCTTCAAAAATATTCTAAGTGTCGCTGGTTACTGGTTTGTAGTGAATCAAAAATATTCCAAGTGTCAGTGGTTACTGATTTGTACTGCTTCAAAAATATTCCAAGTGTTGCTGGTTACTGATTTGGACGGCTTCAAAAATTTTCTAAGTGTCAGTGGTTACTGATTTGTACTGATTCAAAAATATTCTAAGTGTCAGTGGTTACTGATTTGTACTGCTTCAAAAAAGTGTCAGTGGTTACTGATTTGTACTGCTTCAAAAATATTCTAAGTGTCAGTGGTTACTGATTTGTACTGCTTCAAAAATATTCTAAGTGTCAGTCGTTACTGATTTGTACTGACTGAAAAATATTCTAAGTGTCGCTGGTTACTGATTTGTACTGATTCAAAAATATTCCAAGTGTCAGTGGTTACTGATTTGTACTGCTTCAAAAATATTCCAAGTGTTGCTGGTTACTGATTTGGACGGCTTCAAAAATATTCTAAGTGTCAGTGGTTACTGATTTGTACTGATTCAAAAATATTCTAAGTGTCACTGGTTACTGATTTGTACTGATTCAAAAATATTCCAAGTGTCAGTGGTTACTGATTTGTACTGACTGAAAAATATTCCAAGTGTCGCTTGTTTCTGATTTGTACTGCTTCAAAAATATTCTAAGTGTCGGTGGTTACTGATTTGTACTGCTTCAAAAATATTCTAAGTGTCGCTGGTTACTGGTTTGTACTGAATCAAAAATATTCTAAGTGTCAGTGGTTACTGATTTGTACTGACTGAAAAATATTCTAAGTGTCGCTGGTTACTGATTTGTACTGATTCAAAAATATTCCAAGTGTCAGTGGTTACTGATTTGTACTGCTTCAAAACTATTCCAAGTGTTGCTGGTTACTGATTTGGACGGCTTCAAAAATTTTCTAAGTGTCAGTGGTTACTGATTTGTACTGATTCAAAAATATTCTAAGTGTCGCTGGTTACTGATTTGTACTGCTTCAAAAATATTCCAAGTATCAGTGGTTACTGATTTGTACTGCTTCAAAAGTGTCAGTGGTTACTGATTTGTACTGCTTCAAAAATATTCGAAGTGTCAGTGGTTACTGATTTGTACTGCTTCAAAAATATTCTAAGTGTCGCTGGTTACTGGTTTGTACTGAATCAAAAATATTCTAAGTGTCAGTGGTTACTGATTTGTACTGATTCAAAAATATTCTAAGTGTCGCTGGTTACTGATTTGTACTGCTTCAAAAATATTCCAAGTGTTGCTGGTTACTGATTTGGACGGCTTCAAAAATTTTCTAAGTGTCAGTGGTTACTGATTTGTACTGATTCAAAAATATTCTATGTGTCAGTGGTTACTGATTTGTACTGACTGAAAAATATTCTAAGTGTCGCTGGTTACTGATTTGTACTGATTCAGAAATATTCCAAGTGTCAGTGGTTACTGATTTGTACTGATTCAAAAATATTCTAAGTGTTGCTTGTTACTGATTTGTACTGCTTCAAAAATATTCTAAGTGTCAGTGGTTACTGATTTGTACTGACTCAAAAATATTCTAAGTGTCGCTGGTTACTGATTTGTACTGATTCAAAAATATTCCAAGTGTCAGTGGTTACTGATTTGTACTGCTTCAAAAATATTCCAAGTGTTGCTGGTTACTGATTTGGACGGCTTCAAAAATTTTCTAAGTGTCAGTGGTTACTGATTTGTACTGATTCAAAAATATTTTAAGTGTCGCTGGTTACTGATTTGTACTGCTTCAAAAATATTCCAAGTATCAGTGGTTACTGATTTGTACTGCTTCAAAAAGTGTCAGTGGTTACTGATTTGTACTGCTTCAAAAATATTCTAAGTGTCGCTGGTTACTGGTTTGTAGTGAATCAAAAATATTCCAAGTGTCAGTGGTTACTGATTTGTACTGCTTCAAAAATATTCCAAGTGTTGCTGGTTACTGATTTGGACGGCTTCAAAAATATTCTAAGTGTCCAGTGGTTACTGATTTGTACTGATTCAAAAATATTGTAAGTGTCAGTGGTTACTGATTTGTACTGATTCAAAAATATTCTAAGTGTCGCTTGTTACTGATTTGTACTGCTTCAAAAATATTCTAAGTGTCAGTGGTTACTGATTTGTACTGACTGAAAAATATTCTACGTGTCGCTGGTTACTGATTTGTACTGATTCAAAAATATTCCAAGTGTCAGTGTTACTGATTTGTACTGCTTCAAAAATATTCCAAGTGTTGCTGGTTACTGATTTGGACGGCTTCAAAAAGTGTCAGTGGTTACTGATTTGTACTGATTCAAAAATATTCTAAGTGTCGCTGGTTACTGATTTGTACTGCTTCAAAAATATTCCAAGTATCAGTGGTTACTGATTTGTACTGCTTCAAAAAGTATCATTGGTTACTGATTTGTACTGCTTCAAAAATATTCTAAGTGTCGCTGGATACTGATTTGTACTGCTTCAAAAATATTCTAAGTGTCAGTGGTTACTGATTTGTACTGACTCAAAAATATTCTAAGTGTCGCTGGTTACTGATTTGTACTGATTCAAAAATATTCCAAGTGTCAGTGGTTACTGATTTGTACTGCTTCAAAAATATTCTAAGTGTCAGTGGTTACTGATTTGTACTGCTTCAAAAATATTCTAAGTGTCAGTGGTTACTGATTTGTAGTGACTGAAAAATATTCGAAGTGTCGCTGGTTACTGATTTGTACTGCTTCAAAAATATTCTAAGTGTCGCTGGTTACTGATTTGTACTGACTCAAAAATATTCTAAGTGTCAGTGTTACTGATTTGTACTGCTTCAAAAAGTGTCAGTGGTTACTGATTTGTACTGCTTCAAAAATATTCTAAGTGTCAGTGGTTACTGATTTGTACTGCTTCAAAAATATTCTAAGTGTCAGTCGTTACTGATTTGTACTGACTGAAAAATATTCTAAGTGTCGCTGGTTACTGATTTGTACTGATTCAAAATATTCCAAGTGTCAGTGGTTACTGATTTGTACTGCTTCAAAAATATTCCAAGTGTTGCTGGTTACTGATTTGGACGGCTTCAAAAATATTCTAAGTGTCAGTGGTTACTGATTTGTACTGATTCAAAAATATTCTAAGTGTCGCTGGTTACTGATTTGTACTGATTCAAAACTATTCCAAGTGTCAGTGGTTACTGATTTGTACTGACTGAAAAATATTCCAAGTGTCGCTTGTTTCTGATTTGTACTGCTTCAAAAATATTCTAAGTGTCGGTGGTTACTGATTTGTACTGCTTCAAAAATATTCTAAGTGTCGCTGGTTACTGGTTTGTACTGAATCAAAAATATTCTAAGTGTCAGTGGTTACTGATTTGTACTGACTCAAAAATATTCTAAGTGTCGCTGGTTACTGATTTGTACTGATTCAAAAATATTCCAAGTGTCAGTGGTTACTGATTTGTACTGCTTCAAAACTATTCCAAGTGTTGCTGGTTACTGATTTGGACGGCTTCAAAAATTTTCTAAGTGTCAGTGGTTACTGATTTGTACTGATTCAAAAATATTCTAAGTGTCGCTGGTTACTGATTTGTACTGCTTCAAAAATATTCCAAGTATCAGTGGTTACTGATTTGTACTGCTTCAAAAATGTCAGTGGTTACTGATTTGTACTGCTTCAAAATATTCGAAGTGTCAGTGGTTACTGATTTGTACTGCTTCAAAAATATTCTAAGTGTCGCTGGTTACTGGTTTGTACTGAATCAAAAATATTCTAAGTGTCAGTGGTTACTGATTTGTACTGATTCAAAAATATTCTAAGTGTCGCTGGTTACTGATTTGTACTGCTTCAAAAATATTCCAAGTGTTGCTGGTTACTGATTTGGACGGCTTCAAAAATTTTCTAAGTGTCAGTGGTTACTGATTTGTACTGATTCAAAAATATTCTATGTGTCAGTGGTTACTGATTTGTACTGCTTCAAAAATATTCTAAGTGTCGCTGGTTACTGATTTGTACTGCTTCAAAAATATTCCAAGTATCAGTGGTTACTGATTTGTACTGCTTCAAAAGTGTCAGTGGTTACTGATTTGTACTGCTTCAAAAATATTCGAAGTGTCAGTGGTTACTGATTTGTACTGCTTCAAAAATATTCTAAGTGTCGCTGGTTACTGGTTTGTACTGAATCAAAAATATTCTAAGTGTCAGTGGTTACTGATTTGTACTGATTCAAAAATATTCTAAGTGTCGCTGGTTACTGATTTGTACTGCTTCAAAAATATTCCAAGTGTTGCTGGTTACTGATTTGGACGGCTTCAAAAATTTTCTAAGTGTCAGTGGTTACTGATTTGTACTGATTCAAAAATATTCTATGTGTCAGTGGTTACTGATTTGTACTGCTTCAAAAATATTCTAAGTGTCGCTGGTTACTGATTTGTACTGATTCAGAAATATTCCAAGTGTCAGTGGTTACTGATTTGTACTGATTCAAAAATATTCTAAGTGTTGCTTGTTACTGATTTGTACTGCTTCAAAAATATTCTAAGTGTCAGTGGTTACTGATTTGTACTGACTGAAAAATATTCTAAGTGTCGCTGGTTACTGATTTGTACTGATTCAAAAATATTCCAAGTGTCAGTGGTTACTGATTTGTACTGCTTCAAAAATATTCCAAGTGTTGCTGGTTACTGATTTGGACGGCTTCAAAAATTTTCTAAGTGTCAGTGGTTACTGATTTGTACTGATTCAAAAATATTTTAAGTGTCGCTGGTTACTGATTTGTACTGCTTCAAAAATATTCCAAGTATCAGTGGTTACTGATTTGTACTGCTTCAAAAAGTGTCAGTGGTTACTGATTTGTACTGCTTCAAAAATATTCTAAGTGTCAGTGGTTACTGATTTGTACTGCTTCAAAAATATTCTAAGTGTCGCTGGTTACTGGTTTGTAGTGAATCAAAAATATTCCAAGTGTCAGTGGTTACTGATTTGTACTGCTTCAAAAATATTCCAAGTGTTGCTGGTTACTGATTTGGACGGCTTCAAAAATTTTCTAAGTGTCAGTGGTTACTGATTTGTACTGATTCAAAAATATTGTAAGTGTCAGTGGTTACTGATTTGTACTGATTCAAAAATATTCTAAGTGTCGCTTGTTACTGATTTGTACTGCTTCAAAAATATTCTAAGTGTCAGTGGTTACTGATTTGTACTGACTTCAAAAATATTCTAAGTGTCGCTGGTTACTGATTTGTACTGATTCAAAAATATTCCAAGTGTCAGTGGTTACAGATTTGTACTGCTTCAAAAATATTCCAAGTGTTGCTGGTTACTGATTTGGACGGCTTCAAAAAGTGTCAGTGGTTACTGATTTGTACTGATTCAAAAATATTCTAAGTGTCGCTGGTTACTGATTTGTACTGCTTCAAAAATATTCCAAGTATCAGTGGTTACTGATTTGTACTGCTTCAAAAAGTATCATTGGTTACTGATTTGTACTGCTTCAAAAATATTCTAAGTGTCGCTTGTTACTGATTTGTACTGCTTCAAAAATATTCTAAGTGTCAGTGGTTACTGATTTGTACTGACTCAAAAATATTCTAAGTGTCGTGGTTACTGATTTGTACTGATTCAAAAATATTCCAAGTGTCAGTGGTTACTGATTTGTACTGCTTCAAAAATATTCTAAGTGTCAGTGGTTACTGATTTGTACTGCTTCAAAAATATTCTAAGTGTCAGTGGTTACTGATTTGTAGTGACTGAAAAATATTCGAAGTGTCGCTGGTTACTGATTTGTACTGCTTCAAAAATATTCTAAGTGTCGCTGGTTACTGATTTGTACTGCTGAAAAATATTCCAAGTGTCAGTGGTTACTGATTTGTACTGCTTCAAAAAAAGTGTCAGTGGTTACTGATTTGTACTGCTTCAAAAATATTCTAAGTGTCAGTGGTTACTGATTTGTACTGCTTCAAAAATATTCTAAGTGTCAGTCGTTACTGATTTGTACTGACTCAAAAATATTCTAAGTGTCGCTGGTTACTGATTTGTACTGATTCAAAAATATTCCAAGTGTCAGTGGTTACTGATTTGTACTGCTTCAAAAATATTCCAAGTGTTGCTGGTTACTGATTTGGACGGCTTCAAAAATATTCTAAGTGTCAGTGGTTACTGATTTGTACTGATTCAAAAATATTCTAAGTGTCGCTGGTTACTGATTTGTACTGATTCAAAAATATTCAAGTGTCAGTGGTTACTGATTTGTACTGACTGAAAAATATTCCAAGTGTCGCTTGTTTCTGATTTGTACTGCTTCAAAAATATTCTAAGTGTCGTGGTTACTGATTTGTACTGCTTCAAAAATATTCTAAGTGTCGCTGGTTACTGGTTTGTACTGAATCAAAAATATTCTAAGTGTCAGTGGTTACTGATTTGTACTGACTCAAAAATATTCTAAGTGTCGCTGGTTACTGATTTGTACTGCTTCAAAAATATTCCAAGTGTCAGTGGTTACTGATTTGTACTGCTTCAAAACTATTCTAAGTGTTGCTGGTTACTGATTTGGACGGCTTCAAAAATTTTCTAAGTGTCAGTGGTTACTGATTTGTACTGATTCAAAAATATTCTAAGTGTCGCTGGTTACTGATTTGTACTGCTTCAAAAATATTCCAAGTATCAGTGGTTACTGATTTGTACTGCTCAAAAAGTGTCAGTGGTTACTGATTTGTACTGCTTCAAAAATATTCGAAGTGTCAGTGGTTACTGATTTGTACTGCTTCAAAAATATTCTAAGTGTCGCTGGTTACTGGTTTGTACTGAATCAAAAATATTCTAAGTGTCAGTGGTTACTGATTTGTACTGATTCAAAAATATTCTAAGTGTCGCTGGTTACTGATTTGTACTGCTTCAAAAATATTCCAAGTGTTGCTGGTTACTGATTTGGACGGCTTCAAAAATTTTCTAAGTGTCAGTGGTTACTGATTTGTACTGATTCAAAAATATTCTATGTGTCAGTGGTTACTGATTTGTACTGCTTCAAAAATATTCTAAGTGTCGCTGGTTACTGATTTGTACTGCTTCAAAAATATTCCAAGTATCAGTGGTTACTGATTTGTACTGCTTCAAAAAGTGTCAGTGGTTACTGATTTGTACTGCTTCAAAAATATTCGAAGTGTCAGTGGTTACTGATTTGTACTGCTTCAAAAATATTCTAAGTGTCGCTGGTTACTGGTTTGTACTGAATCAAAAATATTCTAAGTGTCAGTGGTTACTGATTTGTACTGATTCAAAAATATTCTAAGTGTCGCTGGTTACTGATTTGTACTGCTTCAAAAATATTCCAAGTGTTGCTGGTTACTGATTTGGACGGCTTCAAAAATTTTCTAAGTGTCAGTGGTTACTGATTTGTACTGATTCAAAAATATTCTATGTGTCAGTGGTTACTGATTTGTACTGCTTCAAAAATATTCTAAGTGTCGCTGGTTACTGATTTGTACTGATTCAGAAATATTCCAAGTGTCAGTGGTTACTGATTTGTACTGATTCAAAAATATTCTAAGTGTTGCTTGTTACTGATTTGTACTGCTTCAAAAATATTCTAAGTGTCAGTGGTTACTGATTTGTACTGACTCAAAAATATTCTAAGTGTCGCTGGTTACTGATTTGTACTGATTCAAAAATATTCCAAGTGTCAGTGGTTACTGAATTGTACTGCTTCAAAAATATTCCAAGTGTTGCTGGTTACTGATTTGGACGGCTTCAAAAATTTTCTAAGTGTCAGTGGTTACTGATTTGTACTGATTCAAAAATATTTTAAGTGTCGCTGGTTACTGATTTGTACTGCTTCAAAAATATTCCAAGTATCAGTGGTTACTGATTTGTACTGCTTCAATAAAGTGTCAGTGGTTACTGATTTGTACTGCTTCAAAAATATTCTAAGTGTCAGTGGTTACTGATTTGTACTGCTTCAAAAATATTCTAAGTGTCGCTGGTTACTGGTTTGTAGTGAATCAAAAATATTCCAAGTGTCAGTGGTTACTGATTTGTACTGCTTCAAAAATATTCCAAGTGTTGCTGGTTACTGATTTGGACGGCTTCAAAAATTTTCTAAGTGTCAGTGGTTACTGAATTTGTACTGATTCAAAAATATTGTAAGTGTCAGTGGTTACTGATTTGTACTGATTCAAAAATATTCTAAGTGTCGCTTGTTACTGATTTGTACTGCTTCAAAAATATTCTAAGTGTCAGTGGTTACTGATTTGTACTGACTGAAAAATATTCTAAGTGTCGCTGGTTACTGATTTGTACTGATTCAAAAATATTCCAAGTGTCAGTGGTTACAGATTTGTACTGCTTCAAAAATATTCCAAGTGTTGCTGGTTACTGATTTGGACGGCTTCAAAAAGTGTCAGTGGTTACTGATTTGTACTGATTCAAAAATATTCTAAGTGTCGCTGGTTACTGATTTGTACTGCTTCAAAAATATTCCAAGTATCAGTGGTTACTGATTTGTACTGCTTCAAAAAGTGTCATTGGTTACTGATTTGTACTGCTTCAAAAATATTCTAAGTGTCGCTTGTTACTGATTTGTACTGCTTCAAAAATATTCTAAGTGTCAGTGGTTACTGATTTGTACTGACTCAAAAATATTCTAAGTGTCGCTGGTTACTGATTTGTACTGATTCAAAAATATTCAAGTGTCAGTGGTTACTGATTTGTACTGCTTCAAAAATATTCTAAGTGTCAGTGGTTACTGATTTGTACTGCTTCAAAAATATTCTAAGTGTCAGTGGTTACTGATTTGTAGTGACTGAAAAATATTCGAAGTGTCGCTGGTTACTGATTTGTACTGCTTCAAAAATATTCAAGTGTCGCTGGTTACTGATTTGTACTGACTCAAAAATATTCTAAGTGTCAGTGGTTACTGATTTGTACTGCTTCAAAAGTGTCAGTGGTTACTGATTTGTACTGCTTCAAAAATATTCTAAGTGTCAGTGGTTACTGATTTGTACTGCTTCAAAAATATTCTAAGTGTCAGTCGTTACTGATTTGTACTGACTCAAAAATATTCTAAGTGTCGCTGGTTACTGATTTGTACTGATTCAAAAATATTCCAAGTGTCAGTGGTTACTGATTTGTACTGCTTCAAAATATTCCAAGTGTTGCTGGTTACTGATTTGGACGGCTTCAAAAATATTCTAAGTGTCAGTGGTTACTGATTTGTACTGATTCAAAAATATTCTAAGTGTCGCTGGTTACTGATTTGTACTGATTCAAAAATATTCTAAGTGTCAGTGGTTACTGATTTGTACTGACTCAAAAATATTCCAAGTGTCGCTTGTTTCTGATTTGTACTGCTTCAAAAATATTCTAAGTGTCGGTGGTTACTGATTTGTACTGCTTCAAAAATATTCTAAGTGTCGCTGGTTACTGGTTTGTACTGAATCAAAAATATTCTAAGTGTCAGTGGTTACTGATTTGTACTGACTCAAAAATATTCTAAGTGTCGCTGGTTACTGATTTGTACTGA
The DNA here is from genome assembly GCF_020745735.1 of Hemiscyllium ocellatum. Taxonomy (NCBI): domain Eukaryota; kingdom Metazoa; phylum Chordata; class Chondrichthyes; order Orectolobiformes; family Hemiscylliidae; genus Hemiscyllium; species Hemiscyllium ocellatum. Next base: position 19,914 of record NW_026868313.1, read on the forward strand.
TTCAAAAATATTCAAGTGTCAGTGGTTACTGATTTGTACTGCTTCAAAAATATTCCAAGTGTTGCTGGTTACTGATTTGGACGGCTTCAAAAATTTTCTAAGTGTCAGTGGTTACTGATTTGTACTGATTCAAAAATATTCTAAGTGTCGCTGGTTACTGATTTGTACTGCTTCAAAAATATTCCAAGTATCAGTGGTTACTGATTTGTACTGCTTCAAAAATATTCGAAGTGTCAGTGGTTACTGATTTGTACTGCTTCAAAAATATTCTAAGTGTCGCTGGTTACTGGTTTGTACTGAATCAAAAATATTCTAAGTGTCAGTGGTTACTGATTTGTACTGATTCAAAAATATTCCAAGTGTCGCTGGTTACTGATTTGTACTGCTTCAAAAATATTCCAAGTGTTGCTGGTTACTGATTTGGACTGCTTCAAAAATTTCTAAGTGTCAGTGGTTACTGATTTGTACTGATTCAAAAATATTCTATGTGTCAGTGGTTACTGATTTGTACTGCTTCAAAAATATTCTAAGTGTCGCTGGTTACTGATTTGTACTGATTCAGAAATATTCCAAGTGTCAGTGGTTACTGATTTGTACTGATTCAAAAATATTCTAAGTGTTGCTTGTTACTGATTTGTACTGCTTCAAAAATATTCAAAGTGTCAGTGGTTACTGATTTGTACTGACTGAAAAATATTCTAAGTGTCGCTGGTTACTGATTTGTACTGATTCATAAATATTCCAAGTGTCAGTGGTTACTGATTTGTACTGCTTCAAAAATATTCCAAGTGTTGCTGGTTACTGATTTGGACGGCTTCAAAAATTTTCTAAGTGTCAGTGGTTACTGATTTGTACTGATTCAAAATATTCTAAGTGTCGCTGGTTACTGATTTGTACTGCTTCAAAAATATTCCAAGTATCAGTGGTTACTGATTTGTACTGCTTCAAAAAGTGTCAGTGGTTACTGATTTGTACTGCTTCAAAAAATATTCTAAGTGTCAGTGGTTACTGATTTGTACTGCTTCAAAAATATTCTAAGTGTCGCTGGTTACTGGTTTGTAGTGAATCAAAAATATTCCAAGTGTCAGTGGTTACTGATCTGTACTGCTTCAAAAATATTCCAAGTGTGCTGGTTACTGATTTGGACTGCTTCAAAAATTTTCTAAGTGTCAGTGGTTACTGATTTGTACTGATTCAAAAATATTCTAAGTGTCAGTGGTTACTGATTTGTACTGATTCAAAAATATTCTAAGTGTCGCTTGTTACTGATTTGTACTGCTTCAAAAATATTCTAAGTGTCAGTGGTTACTGATTTGTACTGACTGAAAAATATTCTAAGTGTCGCTGGTTACTGATTTGTACTGATTCAAAAATATTCCAAGTGTCAGTGGTTACAGATTTGTACTGCTTCAAAAATATTCCAAGTGTTGCTGGTTACTGATTTGGACGGCTTCAAAAATTTTCTAAGTGTCAGTGGTTACTGATTTGTACTGATTCAAAAATATTCTAAGTGTCGCTGGTTACTGATTTGTACTGCTTCAAAAATATTCCAAGTATCAGTGGTTACTGATTTGTACTGCTTCAAAAGTGTCAGTGGTTACTGATTTGTACTGCTTCAAAAATATTCTAAGTGTCAGTGGTTACTGATTTGGACTGCTTCAAAAATTTTCTAAGTGTCAGTGGTTACTGATTTGTACTGATTCAAAAATATTCTATGTGTCAGTGGTTACTGATTTGTACTGACTCAAAAATATTCTAAGTGTCGCTGGTTACTGATTTGTACTGATTCAGAAATATTCCAAGTGTCAGTGGTTACTGATTTGTACTGATTCAAAAATATTCTAAGTGTTGCTTGTTACTGATTTGTACTGCTTCAAAAATATTCTAAGTGTCAGTGGTTACTGATTTGTACTGACTCAAAAATATTCTAAGTGTCGCTGGTTACTGATTTGTACTGATTCAAAAATATTCCAAGTGTCAGTGGTTACTGATTTGTACTGCTTCAAAAATATTCCAAGTGTTGCTGGTTACTGATTTGGACGGCTTCAAAAATTTTCTAAGTGTCAGTGGTTACTGATTTGTACTGATTCAAAAATATTTTAAGTGTCGCTGGTTACTGATTTGTACTGCTTCAAAAATATTCCAAGTATCAGTGGTTACTGATTTGTACTGCTTCAAAAAGTGTCAGTGGTTACTGATTTGTACTGCTTCAAAAATATTCTAAGTGTCAGTGGTTACTGATTTGTACTGCTTCAAAAATATTCTAAGTGTCGCTGGTTACTGGTTTGTAGTGAATCAAAAATATTCCAAGTGTCAGTGGTTACTGATTTGTACTGCTTCAAAAATATTCCAAGTGTTGCTGGTTACTGATTTGGACGGCTTCAAAAATTTTCTAAGTGTCAGTGGTTACTGATTTGTACTGATTCAAAAATATTGTAAGTGTCAGTGGTTACTGATTTGTACTGATTCAAAATATTCTAAGTGTCGCTTGTTACTGATTTGTACTGCTTCAAAAATATTCTAAGTGTCAGTGGTTACTGATTTGTACTGACTGAAAAATATTCTAAGTGTCGCTGGTTACTGATTTGTACTGATTCAAAAATATTCAAGTGTCAGTGGTTACTGATTTGTACTGCTTCAAAAATATTCCAAGTGTTGCTGGTTACTGATTTGGACGGCTTCAAAAAGTGTCAGTGGTTACTGATTTGTACTGATTCAAAAATATTCTAAGTGTCGCTGGTTACTGATTTGTACTGCTTCAAAAATATTCCAAGTATCAGTGGTTACTGATTTGTACTGCTTCAAAAAGTATCATTGGTTACTGATTTGTACTGCTTCAAAATATTCTAAGTGTCGTGGTTACTGATTTGTACTGATTCAAAAATATTCCAAGTGTCAGTGGTTACTGATTTGTACTGCTTCAAAAATATTCCAAGTGTTGCTGGTTACTGATTTGGACGGCTTCAAAAATTTTCTAAGTGTCAGTGTTACTGATTTGTACTGATTCAAAAATATTGTAAGTGTCAGTGGTTACTGATTTGTACTGATTCAAAAATATTCTAAGTGTCGCTTGTTACTGATTTGTACTGCTTCAAAAATATTCTAAGTGTCAGTGGTTACTGATTTGTACTGACTGAAAAATATTCTAAGTGTCGCTGGTTACTGATTTGTACTGATTCAAAAATATTCCAAGTGTCAGTGGTTACTGATTTGTACTGCTTCAAAAATATTCCAAGTGTTGCTGGTTACTGATTTGGACGGCTTCAAAAATTTTCTAAGTGTCAGTGGTTACTGATATGTACTGATTCAAAAATATTCTAAGTGTCGCTGGTTACTGATTTGTACTGATTCAAAAATATTCCAAGTGTCAGTGGTTACTGATTTGTACTGACTGAAAAATATTCCAAGTGTCGCTTGTTACTGATTTGTACTGATTCAAAAATATTCTAAGTGTCGCTGGTTACTGATTTGTACTGCTTCAAAAATATTCTAAGTGTCAGTGGTTACTGATTTGTAGTGACTGAAAAATATTCGAAGTGTCGCTGGTTACTGATTTGTACTGCTTCAAAAATATTCTAAATGTCGCTGGTTACTGATTTGTACTGACTCAAAAATATTCTAAGTGTCGCTGGTTACTGATTTGTACTGCTTCAAAAATATTCCAAGTGTCGCTGGTTACTGATTTGTACTGACTCAAAAATATTCCAAGTGTCAGTGGTTACTGATTTGTACTGCTTCAAAAAGTGTCAGTGGTTACTGATTTGTACTGCTTCAAAAATATTCTAAGTGTCAGTGGTTACTGATTTGTACTGCTTCAAAAATATTCTAAGTGTCGCTGTTTACTGGTTTGTACTGAATCAAAAATATTCTAAGTGTCAGTGGTACTGATTTGTACTGATTCAAAAATATTCCAAGTGTCAGTGGTTACTGATTTGTACTGCTTCAAAAATATTCCAAGTGTTGCTGGTTACTGATTTGGACGGCTTCAAAAATTTTCTAAGTGTCAGTGGTTACAGATTTGTACTGATTCAAAAATATTCTAAGTGTCAGTGGTTACTGATTTGTACTGATTCAGAAATATTCTAATTGTCGCTTGTTACTGATTTGTACAGATTCAAAAATATTCTAAGTGTCAGTGGTTACTGATTTGTACTGACTCAAAAATATTCTAAGTGTCGCTGGTTACTGATTTGTACTGATTCAAAAATATTCCAAGTGTCAGTGGTTACTGATTTGTACTGCTTCAAAAATATTCCAAGTGTTGCTGGTTACTGATTTGGACGGCTTCAAAAATTTTCTAAGTGTCAGTGGTTACTGATTTGTACTGATTCAAAAATATTCTAAGTGTCGTGGTTACTGATTTGTACTGCTTCAAAAATATTCTAAGTGTCGCTGGTTACTGGTTTGTACTGATTCAAAAATATTCAAGTGTCAGTGGTTACTGATTTGTACAGATTCAAAAATATTCTAAGTGTCGCTCGTTACTGATTTGTACTGCTTCAAAAATATTCTAAGTGTCAGTGGTTACTGATTTGTCCTGACTGAAAAATATTCTAAGTGTCGCTGGTTACTGATTTGTACTGATTCAAAAATATTCCAAGTGTCAGTGGTTACTGATTTGTACTGCTTCAAAAATATTCCAAGTGTTGCTGGTTACTGATTTGGACGGCTTCAAAAATTTTCTAAGTGTCAGTGGTTACTGATTTGTACTGATTCAAAAATATTCTAAGTGTCGCTTGTTACTGATTTGTACTGCTTCAAAAATATTCTAAGTGTCAGTGGTTACTGATTTGTACTGACTGAAAAATATTCTAAGTGTCGCTGGTTACTGATTTGTACTGATTCAAAAATATTCCAAGTGTCAGTGGTTACTGATTTGTACTGCTTCAAAAATATTCCAAGTGTTGCTGGTTACTGATTTGGACGGCTTCAAAAATTTTCTAAGTGTCAGTGGTTACTGATTTGTACTGATTCAAAAATATTCTAAGTGTCGCTGGTTACTGATTTGTACTGATTCAAAAATATTCCAAGTGTCAGTGGTTACTGATTTGTACTGACTGAAAAATATTCCAAGTGTCGCTTGTTACTGATTTGTACTGCTTCAAAAATATTCTAAGTGTCGCTGGTTACTGATTTGTACTGCTTCAAAAATATTCTAAGTGTCAGTGGTTACTGATTTGTACTGACTCAAAAATATTCTAAGTGTCGTGGTTACTGATTTGTACTGCTTCAAAAATATTCTAAAAGTCGCTGGTTACTGATTTGTACTGACTCAAAAAATATTCTAAGTGTCGTGGTTACTGATTTGTACTGCTTCAAAAATATTCCAAGTGTCGCTGGTTACTGATTTGTACTGACTCAAAAATATTCTAAGTGTCGCTGGTTACTGATTTGTACTGCTTCAAAAATATTCTAAGTGTCAGTGGTTACTGATTTGGACGGCTTCAAAAATATTCTAAGTGTCAGTGGTTACTGATTTGTACTGATTCAAAAATATTCTAAGTGTCGCTTGTTACTGATTTGTACTGCTTCAAAAAATATTCTAAGTGTCAGTGGTTACTGATTTGTACTGCTGAAAAATATTCTAAGTGTCGCTGGTTACTGATTTGTACTGATTCAAAAATATTCTAAGTGTCAGTGGTTACTGATTTGTACTGCTTCAAAAATATTCTAAGTGTCAGTGGTTACTGATTTGTACTGCTTCAAAAATATTCTAAGTGTCAGTGGTTACTGATTTGTAGTGACTGAAAAATATTCGAAGTGTCGCTGGTTACTGATTTGTACTGCTTCAAAAATATTCAAGTGTCGCTGGTTACTGATTTGTCATGACTGAAAAATATTCCAAGTGTCAGTGGTTACTGATTTGTACTGCTTCAAAAAGTGTCAGTGGTTACTGATTTGTACTGCTTCAAAAATATTCTAAGTGTCAGTGGTTACTGATTTGTACTGCTTCAAAAATATTCTAAGTGTCAGTCGTTACTGATTTGTACTGACTGAAAAATATTCTAAGTGTCGCTGGTTACTGATTTGTACTGATTCAAAAATATTCCAAGTGTCAGTGGTTACTGATTTGTACTGCTTCAAAAATATTCCAAGTGTTGCTGGTTACTGATTTGGACGGCTTCAAAAATATTCTAAGTGTCAGTGGTTACTGATTTGTACTGATTCAAAAATATTCTAAGTGTCGCTGGTTACTGATTTGTACTGATTCAAAAATATTCAAGTGTCAGTGGTTACTGATTTGTACTGACTAAAAATATTCCAAGTGTCGCTTGTTTCTGATTTGTACTGCTTCAAAAATATTCTAAGTGTCGGTGGTTACTGATTTGTACTGCTTCAAAAATATTCTAAGTGTCGCTGGTTACTGGTTTGTACTGAATCAAAAATATTCCAAGTGTCAGTGGTTACTGATTTGTACTGACTCAAAAATATTGTAAGTGTCGCTGGTTACTGATTTGTACTGCTTCAAAAATATCCCAAGTGTCAGTGGTTACTGATTTGTACTGCTTCAAAACTATTCTAAGTGTTGCTGGTTACTGATTTGGACGGCTTCAAAAATTTCTAAGTGTCAGTGGTTACTGATTTGTACTGATTCAAAAATATTCCAAGTATCAGTGGTTACTGATTTGTACTGCTTCAAAAATGTGTCAGTGGTTACTGATTTGTACTGCTTCAAAAATATTCTAAGTGTCAGTGGTTACTGATTTGTACTGCTTCAAAAATATTCTAAGTGTCGCTGGTTACTGGTTTGTACTGAATCAAAAATATTCTAAGTGTCAGTGGTTACTGATTTGTACTGATTCAAAAATATTCTAAGTGTTGCTGGTTACTGATTTGTACTGCTTCAAAAATATTCAAGTGTTGCTGGTTACTGATTTGGACGGCTTCAAAAATTTTCTAAGTGTCAGTGGTTACTGATTTGTACTGATTCAAAAATATTCTATGTGTCAGTGGTTACTGATTTGTACTGCTTCAAAAATATTCTAAGTGTCGCTGGTTACTGATTTGTACTGATTCAGAAATATTCCAAGTGTCAGTGGTTACTGATTTGTACTGATTCAAAAATATTCTAAGTGTTGCTTGTTACTGATTTGTACTGCTTCAAAAATATTCTAAGTGTCAGTGGTTACTGATTTGTACTGACTCAAAAATATTCTAAGTGTCGCTGGTTACTGATTTGTACTGATTCATAAATATTCCAAGTGTCAGTGGTTACTGATTTGTACTGCTTCAAAAATATTCCAAGTGTTGCTGGTTACTGATTTGGACGGCTTCAAAAATTTTCTAAGTGTCAGTGGTTACTGATTTGTACTGATTCAAAAATATTCTAAGTGTCGCTGGTTACTGATTTGTACTGCTTCAAAAATATTCCAAGTATCAGTGGTTACTGATTTGTACTGCTTCAAAAAGTGTCAGTGGTTACTGATTTGTACTGCTTCAAAAATATTCTAAGTGTCAGTGGTTACTGATTTGTACTGCTTCAAAAATATTCTAAGTGTCGCTGGTTACTGGTTTGTAGTGAATCAAAAATATTCCAAGTGTCAGTGGTTACTGATCTGTACTGCTTCAAAAATATTCCAAGTGTTGCTGGTTACTGATTTGGATAGCTTCAAAAATTTTCTAAGTGTCAGTGGTTACTGATTTGTACTGATCAAAAATATTCTAAGTGTCAGTGGATACTGATTTGTACTGATTCAAAAATATTCTAAGTGTCGTGGTTACTGATTTGTACTGCTTCAAAAATATTCTAAGTGTCAGTGGTTACTGATTTGTACTGCTGAAAAATATTCTAAGTGTCGTGGTTACTGATTTGTACTGCTTCAAAAATATTCCAAGTGTCAGTGGTTACAGATTTGTACTGCTTCAAAAATATTCCAAGTGTGCTGGTTACTGATTTGGACGGCTTCAAAAATTTTCTAAGTGTCAGTGGTTACTGATTTGTACTGATTCAAAAATATTCTAAGTGTCGCTGGTTACTGATTTGTACTGCTTCAAAAATATTCTAAGTGTCAGTGGTTACTGATTTGTACTGATCAAAAATATTCTAAGTGTCGCTGGTTACTGATTTGTACTGATTCAAAAATATTCCAAGTGTCAGTGGTTACTGATTTGTACTGCTTCAAAAATATTCCAAGTGTCAGTGGTTACTGATTTGTACTGCTTCAAAAATATTCTAAGTGTCAGTGGTTACTGATTTGTACTGACTCAAAAATATTCGAAGTGTCGCTGGTTACTGATTTGTACTGCTTCAAAAATATTCTAAGTGTCAGTGGTTACTGATTTGTACTGACTCAAAAATATTCCAAGTGTCAGTGGTTACTGATTTGTACTGCTTCAAAAAGTGTCAGTGGTTACTGATTTGTACTGCTTCAAAAATATTCTAAGTGTCAGTGGTTACTGATTTGTACTGCTTCAAAAATATTCTAAGTGTCAGTGGTTACTGATTTGTACTGACTCAAAAATATTCTAAGTGTCGTGGTTACTGATTTGTACTGCTTCAAAAATATTCCAAGTGTCAGTGGTTACTGATTTGTACTGCTTCAAAAATATTCAAGTGTTGCTGGTTACTGATTTGGACGGCTTCAAAAATATTCTAAGTGTCAGTGGTTACTGATTTGTACTGATTCAAAAATATTCTAAGTGTCGCTGGTTACTGATTTGTACTGATTCAAAAATATTCAAGTGTCAGTGGTTACTGATTTGTACTGACTCAAAAATATTCTAAGTGTCGCTTGTTACTGATTTGTACTGCTTCAAAAATATTCTAAGTGTCGGTGGTTACTGATTTGTACTGCTTCAAAAATATTCTAAGTGTCGCTGGTTACTGGTTTGTACTGCTTCAAAAATATTCTAAGTGTCAGTGGTTACTGATTTGTACTGACTCAAAAATATTCTAAGTGTCGCTGGTTACTGATTTGTACTGATTCAAAAATATTCCAAGTGTCAGTGGTTACTGATTTGTACTGCTTCAAAAATATTCTAAGTGTTGCTGGTTACTGATTTGGACGGCTTCAAAAATTTTCTAAGTGTCAGTGGTTACTGATTTGTACTGATTCAAAAATATTCTAAGTGTCGCTGGTTACTGATTTGTACTGCTTCAAAAATATTCAAGTGTCAGTGGTTACTGATTTGTACTGCTTCAAAAATAGTGTCAGTGGTTACTGATTTGTACTGCTTCAAAAATATTCTAAGTGTCAGTGGTTACTGATTTGTACTGCTTCAAAAATATTCTAAGTGTCGCTGGTTACTGGTTTGTACTGAATCAAAAATATTCTAAGTGTCAGTGGTTACTGATTTGTACTGATTCAAAAATATTCTAAGTGTCGTGGTTACTGATTTGTACTGCTTCAAAAATATTCTAAGTGTTGCTGGTTACTGATTTGGACGGCTTCAAAAATTTTCTAAGTGTCAGTGGTTACTGATTTGTACTGATTCAAAAATATTCTAAGTGTCAGTGGTTACTGATTTGTACTGCTTCAAAAATATTCTAAGTGTCGCTGGTTACTGATTTGTACTGATTCAGAAATATTCCAAGTGTCAGTGGTTACTGATTTGTACTGATTCAAAAATATTCTAAGTGTTGCTTGTTACTGATTTGTACTGCTTCAAAAATATTCTAAGTGTCAGTGGTTACTGATTTGTACTGACTCAAAAATATTCTAAGTGTCGCTGGTTACTGATTTGTACTGATTCAAAAATATTCTAAGTGTCAGTGGTTACTGATTTGTACTGCTTCAAAAATATTCAAGTGTTGCTGGTTACTGATTTGGACGGCTTCAAAAATTTTCTAAGTGTCAGTGGTTACTGATTTGTACTGATTCAAAAATATTCTAAGTGTCGCTGGTTACTGATTTGTACTGCTTCAAAAATATTCCAAGTATCAGTGGTTACTGATTTGTACTGCTTCAAAAGTGTCAGTGGTTACTGATTTGTACTGCTTCAAAAATATTCTAAGTGTCGTGGTTACTGATTTGTACTGCTTCAAAAATATTCTAAGTGTCAGCTGGTTACTGATTTGTACTGAATCAAAAATATTCCAAGTGTCAGTGGTTACTGATTTGTACTGCTTCAAAAATATTCAAGTGTTGCTGGTTACTGATTTGTACTGCTTCAAAAATTTCTAAGTGTCAGTGGTTACTGATTTGTACTGATTCAAAAATATTCTAAGTGTCAGTGGTTACTGATTTGTACTGATTCAAAAATATTCTAAGTGTCGCTTGTTACTGATTTGTACTGCTTCAAAAATATTCTAAGTGTCAGTGGTTACTGATTTGTACTGACTGAAAAATATTCTAAGTGTCGCTGGTTACTGATTTGTACTGATTCAAAAATATTCAAGTGTCAGTGGTTACTGATTTGTACTGCTTCAAAAATATTCCAAGTGTTGCTGGTTACTGATTTGGACGGCTTCAAAAATTTTCTAAGTGTCAGTGGTTACTGATTTGTACTGATTCAAAAATATTCTAAGTGTCGCTGGTTACTGATTTGTACTGCTTCAAAAATATTCTAAGTGTCGTGGTTACTGATTTGTACTGACTTCAAAAATATTCTAAGTGTCGCTGGTTACTGATTTGTACTGCTTCAAAAATATTCTAAGTGTCAGTGGTTACTGATTTGTACTGATGAAAAATATTCTAAGTGTCGCTGGTTACTGATTTGTACTGATTCAAAAATATTCCAAGTGTCAGTGGTTACAGATTTGTACTGCTTCAAAAATATTCCAAGTGTTGCTGGTTACTGATTTGGACGGCTTCAAAAATTTTCTAAGTGTCAGTGGTTACTGATTTGTACTGATTCAAAAATATTCTAAGTGTCGCTGGTTACTGATTTGTACTGCTTCAAAAATATTCCAAGTATCAGTGGTTACTGATTTGTACTGCTTCAAAAATATTCTAAGTGTCAGTGGTTACTGATTTGTACTGCTTCAAAA